>NC_068981.1:43585338-43594085 GCF_001194135.2 Octopus bimaculoides
ATATATATATATATATATATATGTGTGTGTGTATGTATATAATCAGCCCATTTAAGAGCACCTTTCAATCATTGGGCAATAAGCTGTGCTTGAGAAGGCCTGTTGTGTCAAGCGAAATTGTCATGGAGGATGCTGTACTGCCTGACTGGCACCTGGGCTGGTGACGTAAAAAACACTATTGGAGCAGGCTCAATGCCAGTGCCACCTGACTGGCTCCCATGCTGGTGGCATGTAAAAAGCACCCACTACACTCTCAGAGTGGTTGTTACTTTTTATCTTGTATCTTTTAGTTGTTTCAGTCATTGGAACAGAGTCCCCACTGGGCCACTGCCTTGAAGAGTTTAATTGAAGAAATCCTACCCAGTACAAAGTTTTTTTTTTTTTATTTTGGTACTTATATCAGTTTCTTTGCTTACAGCAATGTAAACAAATGAACACTTGTTGTCAAATGGCTGAAGAACAAATGTATATGCATACATACAAACACAAACACACTCATACATACATACATGCACGCATGCACACATACATACATTCATGCACGCACGCACACACACACACATGCACACACACACACACACACACACACACACACACACACACAAACACACTTCAAAATCCTCTGACTGAATTGTTAAAAAAATTTATTCTTCATGTCTTTATTGGTTTCAATTATTAGAGTTCAAACAATTGCCATGAAACTGTACTGAGATAAAGATACATGGAGCATAGGGAGTAAATTTTTTTGTTGCCACTTAGAGTTAGTTGATGATGTTGAGCAATCCTGGTCTTAAGAGCAAAAACCAGCTCATTGTATTCTCATTCTTCTGTTTCTTTCAAAAAGAATATATTGGTAGAACATATCTTTTCTAGTTTTGCTTCCACTCAGAACTGTGTTTCAAACCTCAGGTCAGTGATATCAGTATTGAAACAAGAGTTAGTTTGCAACAAGTGCTGTATGTCATACTGTATGTGAACTATTGAATGTCTATTCATCTTTATTTTGTGTGTGTGTGCTTCTGTGTATGTGTGTGGGTGTGAGTGTATTTGCAAGCATGTGTTTGCATATGCATTCATATATAGAAATACACGCATACAGACATATATATACCGATGTATATTCATATTGCACATTTTGCCTTTTGAGGAATTAAATTCTTTTTCATTTTAAATACTAGAATAAATGTATTTAACTTCAAGTGTTCTATAACAGATAAGTTAATGTCAGGAAGAAAAAAACAACAAAAAAACAAAGGAATATAAAACAAAAACAAAAGAGAATAAAACGGCAACTTCAACTGAATGAGAAAAGAGAATATTTCAAACTTATCATTTGAAACTTCAAATTTCATGCTTGAATCAAAAGTTAGTGCTAGAATTATTTTATTAATAGTTTTTCTAGTATTCTATTATTGAATGAAGTCATGTAAATCTATAAGATTCATCTTTGCTTAAATTACTGAAATAGTTTTTTGGGGATTAGATTACATCATTGTAAAGGTAGTAGAAGTAAAGTTCCTTCCCAAGTCATATAGACTCAAATGGCCAGTTTCTCAGCTTCACGGCATATATATTCCCCACCTGGATGGGATGTCAGTCCATTGCAGGATTACTCATTTTTGCCAGTTGAGTGGACCGGAGCAATGTGAAATGAGCTGTCTTGCTCAAGACTGCAACACCTAACCCAGAAAATGAAACCACAATCTTATGATTATAAGTCCACCACCCTAGACACAAGCCACATGCCTCCACCAAAGTAGAGGTAGTTGCATTTATAACTAACATGTAGGGTTACTGATCTTGGAGTAAAGAAAATAAAAATTCAAAATTGTTAATAGTAATGCAAACACAACAGATGCACAGAGAACGTATTCCATCACATGCCAGGAGTAGAAGCTAGAAGTAACTGCTAGTTTCCACTACCTAGGTGACTAAATCTGTAGTTGGAGTGGATGCTCAGAGAGCATTGCCACTAGAATAAAAGTAGCCTGGGTAAAGTTCAGAAAGCTCCTACCTGTACAGGTGACAAAGGGCCTCTCGCTCAGAGTGAAAGGTACATTGTTTGGTGCATGTGTGTGAACTGCCATGCTACACAGCAATGAAACATGGGCTGTGACTGCTGAAGGCATGCGTAGGCTTGAAAGAAATGAAGCTAGCATGATCTGCTTGATGTGTAATGTCAGTGTGCTTACACGACAGAGTGTAGGCACCCTGAGAGAAATGTTGGACATAAGAAGCATCGGATGTGGTGTGCAAGAGGGACGACTGTACTGGTATGGTCATGTGCTACGTATGGATGAGGAGAAATGTGTGAAGAAGTATCACTCCTTAATAGTGGAAGGAACTCGTGGAAGAGGGGAGACCCAGGAAGACATGGGATGAGGTGGTGAAGCATGATCTTCAGATGTTGGGCCTCACAGAGACAATGACGAAAGACTGAGACCTCTGGAGATATGGTGTGATTGAGAAAACCTGGCAAATAAAGTGAGATCACAGCCATAGCCTATACCAGTGTCACATAACCAGCCCATTTAAAAAGTACCTTTGAATCGTCGAGTGACATGACATGCTTGAGGAGACCTATTGAGTCAAGTAAAATCAAAATCAAAGCCAAAAATCAAATCAAAAATCAAATCACAATCAAATGGAAATTGTAGTTATGGCCAATGGCAGTGCTGCCTGACTAGCTCTCATGCTGGTAGCATGCAATAAACACCATTCATGCGTGGGTTGTTGCCAGTGCTGCCTGACTGGCTCCCCATGCCGGTAGCATATAAAAAGCACCATCCAAACTTGGTTGATGTCAGCCACCCACCGCCCTGACTGACTCCTGTGCTGGTAGCATGTAAAAAACACCACCCAAGCATGGCCAATGCCAGTGCCTTCTGACTGGCTTCCATGCTAGTGGCACATAAAAAGCACCCACTACACTCTCAGAGTGGTTGGCATTAGGAAGAGCATCCAGGTGTAGAAACATTGTCAGATCAGATTGGAGCCTGGTGCAGCCTCCTAACTTGCCAGTTCCCAGTCAAACTGTCTAACCCATACCAGCATGGAAAACAGACGTTAAACGATGATGATGATGATGAATGCATAAATCCTGGGTTATTTAATGAAGTTAGTAGAGCAAAATAAGGATTTGAAAGAATTAAAATTTATCAAAAAATATTCATGCAACATTGATTTCTGATATGAAATAGATTTAGTAAATTTTTAAACAGAGAAAGAAATAATGCATGCATTAACTGCCAAAAAACATTTCTTCCACAAATCACTGATGATATCATATTTAACTAACTTGAGCTTATTTATCTCTTAAACACGAAAACTGTACTATTATAGACTTGTATATATGGAGTGTGTGTGTGTGTTTGTATAAATATATGTGTGTGTATGTGTGTTTGTGCATGTGCATGTACGCATATGTGTGTGTGTGTATATATGTGTGTGTGTATGTGTGTGTGTGTGTCTGTAAGAGGGTATTTTAGTTTGCTGGAAGCATTGTGTATTGTTTGTGAAATTTAACGTGTCTGGAATGGCAGAACAATGGAGAATGGATTTTAATAACTGTTATAAATAATTTAATTATTCATAGTCTAATATAATATTTTGGAATATAAAAATTCCTTCTTCAGATATTGCTAGGAAGTAATGGAGTCACTGCTACAGTGCATATTTATGTAAGTATATACATACCTATCTAATATATGTACCTATATATCATATATATATATATATATATATATATATATATATATATATATATATACCTATATAATATACATACCTATCTGTGTGTATGTGTGTATACACACACACACACACACACACACACACACACACATATGTATTCATATTTGTTTTTATGTAAAATCATAAAAACAATTGAACTTTAAATTGAAAGGTCACTTAATACTTTTTGTATTAATTTATTTTTATTGAATAGTAATTTATTTTTGCAAGAAGTTTGACAGTAATTTTGAAGTTCCAACCAGCATACTGTCATCAGTCTGTGACTTAGTGTGATTTCTCATGCCTAAAATATGGTTTTAGATGGTGGTGGTGGTGGTATGCAAATTAGAGTGGAATTAATGCGTCTGCTGTGAAACAATAATGAAGAGGTGGTTCTATAAGAATTTTAGGTTGGAGTGGAGAAGAAAGATAGTAAAAACAATTTTTACTTGAACAAGGGTAAATAGAGGTTGTGTTCTTTTGATAGATTCTGCTGAGCTGCTTATATTTGATGTGAAGGATTGTTGTATATTTATGTGATAATGGAGGTTCATTCAAATAATTTTATGAACCTTAGTGCTGGAAAGTTAATTCTGCATTAAACTTCATGTGGTAGAAGGAACACAATTTGTGTTAGTTGATGTCGACTTTGTCTTTCAACCTTCCGGGGTTGATAAATTAAGTACCAGTTGCATATCGGGGTTGATCTAATCGACTGGCTCCTTCCCTCAAAATTTTGGGCCTTGTGCCTAGAGTAGGAAAGAATTTGTGCTAGCTGAAGGTTTCCTTTAACCCATTCAGAATTTCTTATGGGTCTGTTTATATAACAGCTTATGTGATATACTATTTTTAAGTTTCATACAAAAGTTAGTAAATACAAGTATGGCTGGTTAGGTTTCTATCAAAGTGTAGGTCAAAGATAGGTCAAATATGATGGTTAGTGTTAAAAGTTTGCAAAATTTCCACTGGTTTTGTAAAATATATTGTTTATATAAAGTTTCTATTGTGGTATAGTTCTTTGTTTCTAGTAGAAACATTTATGTGTATACATATATATACTAGACTACCCATGATTCATTGGGTCCCCAGGAAACTCTCAGTTTCCCAGTAATGGAGTTTTGTTTCATGCTTTTTTTTCTTTTCAGGATATTTTGCATGCTTCCAACAAATGTGACATCAAAATCACATGTAAACAGCTCCTCTCCCCACCAAAGGAAAGATTTGGTTGCTATTTCGTGCATGCCCTGCTACCATGCAACAGGTATGTCGGGTCCTTTATCGCAAATAGCTGTTACGTGGCAGCAGGGTTTGCTAGAAATAGCAGCCAAATCTTTGGAGGTGAGATACGTTGGATGCACTCGAAAAAAAAAAAAGCATATAGAAAACAACTATTTCACACTGAAGTTACGAATGTGTCTTTTACGAAATATTTATTATATTTTTAAAATTCATTTTCACTTTAGAATATTTTTTAAATATGCCAAAAAATTTTTGTAATGGTATTCATGCGAACATGATTTAAAAAGACATGAAAATATTGTCTGCTTAAAGAAGGCTAAAATATAAATACTTACTGTCCAAACAACTTACAATTTTGAAATCTCATTCATTTAAAAATGTTTGCAAATGATTAAAATATTGTATTTAACAAATGTGTAAACAGAAACATTTACTGTAAAAAAAAATTGTATTTTTTCGTTGTCAACTCACTGTGTCTAACAGAAAGATTAGACTCTCTTCCCTTTCAGGATGAAGATTATTTTTGGAACATTTTCCCTTTATGCACCATTTTGTGTATTTAAACCCTGAAAACCTCTAATATCTCAAGAACCACTTTACCAATTTACATGAAACTTGTTTCATTCCGTTCTTATTAACATTTCAGGTAAACTTAATTCATAGTAATTTTCCATTATGTGCCAGTTTGACTGAGTAACATTGCAAGCAAGCTAGATTCAATCTGACTTTTAATAGTGTATAGATATATGTATATATATATATATATATATATATATATATATGTATGTATGTATGTATATAGGCAACCAATGGAAGAGATAAATACAATTGTTTACTCTCATCTAAACTAGTGTTTTGATACTGCAAGAATTTGGGTAAATATGTGTAATGGGAAGGGGTTGAAGTGGTTGGTATGAGAACATGTCTGATATGTGTTTAGAGATCTTTTAAAGTGGAATTGGAAAGCTCCTTCAACCTTTAACCTCATGTTTGGGTGCATATGGTTACATTTCCGTGTGTCTTTGGTTTGATCAAAACTTTGCTGGGTTTTCAAGATATGAAGGTGGGAGGACTAATGGTGGATGTATTAGCTTTTATAATCATAATGTAGCTCTTAGGTAAGCCATTATATATATTCTCTAATATGAATATAAAGGTGCCCAGATGAAGAGAAGTTTTTGATATAATTCTTTACCTGGCTAGGCATAGCCTGGACTTTCGGCTATTAAAATAAAGCATGCAGTTTTTCAAGATGCAGTTTTTCTACTTGATGTTGTAACCTATGGCACTTCTATTCATCAACCACATATGCCTAGTTAGGGCTGTTTTTTGCATCACTTCTGGATGAAAGACTTATGGTTGTATCTGGTCCTTAGAGAACTTTCTGTTGCATCCACATTCTTCTGCATGTTTGAGTGACTGCTGGATCCTTTAATGTTACTTTTGCCTTATATATATATAACTGTTTCTGTATTGCAATGGCTGTTAAGGGGACATGCACTGTTGCCTCTGCATGAACATCCTGTCTATGTCCCATGTATAGACTTACCTACTAATAATTTATTTATTCTAGGTACACAGCTAAAAAGAAACTCTTAAAGAATATCTATTAAACATTTTACAGAACCTATTCATATGAAGAAAATGTTTAGCAACTAAGTTAGAAAAAATCTTACCCATACAAATTCTTACATTTAGGGAGAATGGTATGTGCAAATCACAACACTTTCTGGTGTTGTTTTCTCTTGGTGGTGTTCCCCAACTTTAATGACTAAACTTCCTCTTCTACTGCTTATTAGGTCACCTATGTAACAGAAACTGTCTGCTACCTCCAGGGATACTCCAAGACATTTGGGAAAGTCTATTTCTTGCATGTGCTTAGTATTTGATGCTCCTGCAAATGTACCACATCTAAAATCTACTTTCTCTTTTAACCTTTATGTGATTCCACAGCACTTCCAGTAAATTCATATTTTGCACTGGGCACACCATATGATATTGCATCCTACACCTTTTCTGGATATCAAGCACTTGACAGATGTATGTTGAGGTATGTTCCTCCATTATCCATTTTCTTGATATGTATGTATTCAATAGCATATCCATTATTTATATGTATATCAGGGCAATCTTTTCTGCTGATGGCATTGTATATTGCTTTAGTCACAACGTGTAGTGGGAGATTGTTACTCAATGACATTTTTGGAAAGTAGCACATTACAAGTTTTATATTCTCCTCAGAAGATTGACAAAATCAATATTTGCAGTTGCATCTTGGGAGATTAAGGGCTTCACTATCCCACATTTTCATGAAATATTTTATAGTTTTCTACTGCTCTTTGATTGCAAAAATATAGCTTTTAGATATCACATGATGTAGTAGTCATAAGAAAAACCATAATTCATTAAGAAAAACCATACTTCATGTTAACCTTGTCGTTCATTTCATATTTACAGGTAGCCTTTATGTTGCATGTGGGGTGTTTTGTGATATGTCGAGATGTATGTACTGAGATATACAGACCTTGCATTTCTGGGTTCATAAGGCAGTGATGGAGGTCATCAGGAAGTTAATGTTTTTGAGAAGTTCAATACTTATTTTTCAGCATTTGGTTGATGCATTTATTTTTGCTGCTATTCTCTAGCAGTTACTGTCTCAGTGATATCATAGATCACACAAAAGCTGTTTCTACAGATCGTAAGCTTCTTTCTCTGTCTTTTCTTCTCAGATATAGTCCATCAATATTACTGTGTCTGTAGCAGTTTGCTGTTAATGTCGGGATCTCAAAGCTTTTAATGTCTATAAGCTGGATTTCTACAGACCAATTAAATATCCTAATTATTGGTATGAGTACTGAAAAAATATTAAGTGCTAACAACAAAAATCAACGAGCCATAATCTCTGCTGGTTTTCTTGCTCGTCACCGCTCAACTCATGGACACAAGCAGCGATTTCTTTGCCGAATCGCTACTGGAGACGAAAAACGGTGCCTGTACATCAATATGAAGCAGCGTAAGGAATAGCTTAGCCCAGGTAAACAAGCGATACCACACGTGAAACAAGATCTTCATCCATGTAAAACGATGTTGTACATATGGTGGGACCGGGAAGGGATTATCCATTACAAATTGCTTGAATGGAACCAAACGATCAATGCGGATCTCTATGTTCAGCAGATGGAACGACTCAACACAGCTATTCAAGAGAAAAGGCCTAATCGGCAGCATGGAGTTCTTCTGCTGCACGACAATGCTCACCCTCATATCGCCAATATGATCAAGGAAGCCATTCAAATGCATGGCTGGGAATTGCTGCCACGCCTGCTGTACTCTCCTGATTTGGCACCAACGGATTTCCACCTTTCTATCTTTTTCAAATACTATGCGCAGAATTTCATTCAATACTGATGCAGAATTGAGAGCTTTGTTGGATTAATTTTTTGAGTCGAAATCGTGTTATTTCTACCAACGGAGTATTGAAAATCTTGTTGAATGTTGGGAAGAAGTTGTAAACAACAAGGATGAATACATTATTGATTAATTAGTTGTTATTTGTTATTAGACCTTTTAAAAATTTAAATTTAAAAAAACGGCAGGAACTTAGTTATCAACCTAATATATATATATACATATATATATATATATATCATCATCATCATCATCATCGTTTAACGTCCGCTTTCCATGCTAGCATGGGTTGGACGACTTGACTGAGGACTGGTGAAACTGGATGGCAACACCAGGCTCCAATCTAAATTTGGAGCCTGGTGTTGCCA
>NC_068981.1:43594368-43597622 GCF_001194135.2 Octopus bimaculoides
TAACATCAAGGTTTTCTCTCACACACTGTCTTGCAATCTGAAATATTTCAGTTCTTTGGTCCTCATGTCACTGAACGTTGGCATGAATATATGTACCTTTAGAAATATGCTGTGCTTGAGAAGACCCAGCAAGCCAAGTGAAGCCATAAACCGTGGCCTATGTCAGTGGTCTAACCAGCTCACTTATGTGTACCTTTCTTTCATTGGGCACTAAACTCTGCTTGCAAAGACCTGTTGAGGCAAGTGATATCAAATTTGATGACAGCACCGCATGACTGGCATCCGTGCCAATGGAGCGCAAAGAGCACCATCTGAACGTGATCGTTGCCAGGGCCGCTGACTAGCTCCTGTGCCAGTGGCACATAAAAAGCACCATTCAAGCATGATCGTTACCAGAGTCGCCTCAGTGGCCCGTGAAAAACAACATTTGATCGAGGTCATTGCCAGTGCCGCTGGACTGGCTCCTGTGCAGGTGGCATGTAAAAAACATCATTTGAGCATGGCCGTTGCCAGTACCACCTGACTGGCCTTCGTGCTGGTGGAACATAAAAGCACTCTCTACACTCTTAGAGTGGTTGGTGTTAGGAAGGGCATCCAGCTGTAGAAACTCTGCCAGATCAGACTGGAACCTGGTGCAGCCATCTGGCTCGCCAGTCCTCAGTCAAACCATCCAACCCATGCCAGCATGGAAAGTGGACGTTAAACGATGATGATGATGATATATATTAAATAAAATTAGACAACAAAGCCAAGGCTGTGTGAAAATTTCAGGACATTTATAAAGAGAAAGTTAGTCTTATAGCTGTTTCTGGGATATTAGGGATATCTCTTCATTGGAGACAATGTGAGATGGTTAAATACAGGGAAATAGTAGAGTTCTCCACAATTTCCATTTCTAATGACAAAATATGAACTATCGGAATTTACATACCATGGACAAGAAGCATGTCTACCACTTCTGCACACTACTTTCCTTGGATAATGGTACTGCAACTGTAACATCCAACATATATTTTAATTTTTACTTTTACTCTCTTATCATCCTTTATATTTCTTATTTCCATCTTTTCCAAAATAACTCCTTATACAGAACTCTATTATTTCACTCTATTTAACCATCTCACATCGTCTCTGATGAAAGGATATCCTTAATATCCCAGAAACAGCTGTTCACCAGTCCTCAGTCAAATTATCCAACCCATGCTAGCATGGAAGGCGGACGTTAAATGATGACGATGATGATATATATACATATAATACATCATTATCATCATCCTCCTCCTCATCATCATCATCATCAACATCGTTTAACGTCCGCTTTCCATGCTGGCATGGGTTGGACGGTTTGACTGGGGACTGGCGAGCCAGATGGCTGCACCAGGCTACAATCTGATCTGGCAGAGTTTCTACAGCTGGATGCCCTTCCTAGCGCCAACCACTCTGAGGGTGTACTGGGTGCTTTTACGTGCCACCAGCACGAGGACCAGTGAAGCAGTACTGGCAGCGGCCATGCTCAAATAGTGTTTTTACATGTCACCTGCACAGGAGCCAGTCCAGCGGGACTGGCAACGCCTTTGTTTGAATGCTGTTTTCCACGTACCTCCAGCACAAGTGCCAGTAAGGCAACACTGGTAATGATCATACTCGAATGGTGCTTTTACGTGCCACTGGCACAGGGGCTAGTCAGTGGCCCTGGCAATGATCATGCTCGGATGGTGCTCTTAGTGCTCCACTAACACAGATAACAGCCATGCGGTGCTGTCATCGAATTTGATTTCAATTTCACTTGCCTCAAGAGGTCTTCGCAAGCGGAGTTTAGTGTCCAATGAAAGAAAGGTATGCCTAAGTGGGCTGGTTACACCGCTGGCATAGGCCACGGGATATGGTCTCACTTGGCCTGCCAGGTCTTCTCAAGCCCAGCATATTTCCAAAGGTCTCAGTCACCAGCCATTGCCTCGATACATGCATACATACATATACATGTGCATATATATATATATATATATGTATATATATTATGTATGTATGTATGTATGTATGTGTGTATGTATGTATGTATGTATGTATGTATATATGTCTGTGTTCGTGGAGGTGCAATGGCCCAGTGGTTAGGGCAGCAGACTCGCGGTCATAGGATCGCGGTTTTGATTCCCAGACCGGGCGTTGTGAGTGTGTATTGAGCGAAACACCTAAAGCTCCACGAGGCTCAGGCAGGGGATGGTGGCGAACCCTGCTGTATTCTTTCACTACAACTTTCTCTCATTCTTACTTCTTGTTTCTGTTGTTTTTTGTAATTCAAAGGGTCAGCCTTGTCACACTGTGTCATGCTGAATATCCCCAAGAACTACGATAAGGGTACACGTGTCTGTGGAGTGCTCAGCCACTTGCACATTAATTTCACGAGCAGGCCGTTCCGTTGATTGGATCAGCTGGAACCCTCGACGTCGTAAGCGACGGAGTGCCAACAATGTCTGTGTGCATATATATATATATATATATGTGTGTGTGTGTGTATGTGTGTGCATGGAAACGGATGAGGGTTGGCAGCAGAAAAGGGCATTCAACCATAAAAAAATCTTCCTCCTCAAATTCTCTCTGATTCATCCAAGAATGAATAAGTGGATGTTAAATGTTGACGTTGAGTGTAACAATGATAGTTGTTTCAGAATCTGTAAATCAGAAAAAAGCAGGTTCTACAATATTTGGCAGTAAGGTAGAAATATTAATATTTATACAAAACAGTATAATAGTCATTACCATTTTCTTTATATCATCCCTTTTGATGAGCATAGGGAGTGAGTTTTCCATGAATACCCATGAGTAAAATTGGATGGGAAATTTAACTGAAATGTATGTTCAATACTGCAGTATATAAATCTGCCTGCCTGCCTGCTTGTCTGTCTGTCAGTCAGTCAGTCTGTCTGTCTATCTGTCTGTATGTGTGTGTGTATGTTTGTGTTCGTCCGTCTGCATATCTGTGTGCTTGTATGTTTGTCTGCCTGTCTGTCTATCTATATATTAGTTGAATAAAGTTGTTGAATATAGCCAAACAAAAGTTTAAAAGTGATAAAAATACACATAATTTTAAAACCTGAGATGCAAAATAAATAGGAATAACTGTCCTTAAACACATTTATGTATTTGTATATTGATATTTATATATACACACATATATACAGACACACACACATATATATATATATATGATATTTAACTATATGTATATATATATATATATATATATATATATATAT
>NC_068981.1:43599979-43629679 GCF_001194135.2 Octopus bimaculoides
ATATATATATATATATATATATATATATATATATATATATAGACTGACCATAGAAAATCAGGTACTAAGATTTAGGTAACTATTTTTAATGTAGAAATCATCAAACATATAGACTTGAATATACATTTATTCTGTTCAACTTATTTTTCGAATTTTGTTTTATTTTAGAATGATCCGAAATTCTTTGACATCAATGAAATAATTTCACATTAGTAGATAGTCAGTTCCGTTATCATTGAGTTATTTTCATTGCTTCTGAACATCACATACATAATGATGAGGTTCAATATTTAGTCAAAGAAAACACTGGATTTTTTCATGATCAACTGGGCATCTAAAAGCAAAAAGCTAAAATATCAACATGGCATGTGTGTGAGTGTATGTATGTGTGTACACATGCACACAAACACACACACATATATGCATGCACACACTGATATAAACACATATTTACATTATATATACATGCAAATATATATGTATTTATACATATATGTATACGTATATCCACATATATATAAATGTATATATACATGTGAGTGTGTATGTGTGTATGTATATATATGTATGTATATATATGTGTTTGTCCCCCCAACATCGCTTGACAACCGATGGTGGCGTGTTTACGTCCCCGTAACTTAGTGCTTCAGCAAAAGCGACCGATAGAATAAGTACTAGGCTTCCAAAGAATAAGTCCTGGGATCGATTTGTTCGACTAAAGTCGGTGCTCCAGCATGGCCGCAGTCAAATGACTGAAACAAGTAAAACAGTAAAAGAGCGCTCACGTGGTCGCACCAGCTAATCCTGTCTCCACTCATCAAACACGAATTTCTGGATTCTACCTTCTTTCATTCTGGATTTATTCTTTCTGGACTGTTTTATTCTGAACTCTACACCCTTCGGCTGCACCTCTCCTACCCACGGATTACACTGGACCCATCTTCTGATTGGAAATCGCCTCAATATACTACATCTAAAAAACTTTTGAACTTTTGAACTTTTCCACTTATGTAAACCTCCTTTATTACCTTTATCATCTTTATATTTTCCTTTACTTTAATCGCTGACCAAACACCATTCAAATTTTTTTCTCCATGTTTTCTCCTTGTTTTCTCCGTATTCTTTCTGTTGAAGAGCGTAGCTCGAAACATTAAAGACTTTCTGTATTCCCGAGCGTCAAACTAATACATCCTTTTGTTGTTTACACCACCTGTCCTCGTCTGTTGTTGTTTTTTTTCGTACATTCTCCCAATATATATATATATATATATATATATAGTGCTTTCAAGATCTTGCTGAAATCTTTGCTGAAGGATCAATGAAGGCAAAGAGAGGAGAATTGCTTACTTGTGTTCCATATTCAACAGACTAATTATCTGGAACTATTGGAAAAATCTTTTCTGATGTAATCTGGAAGTCTTTACCTATTCATTTAGAGGCCTGTATCACATATCTACAATATGTACACATATACATACACAAAAACACACCCAATATACATATATGCACACATACACACAGAAAAATATATCTGTATATCCAAAAGTCTGTGTGCCTCTTTTACCCCATTGCCACAGACCCATTGAATAAACAATTTTTTATACCTCAATCAACTAACGAAAGCCAAACCGCAACAGTACCAAAATCGTTATTTACATTATTTAAGTTTGACGGATATTTGTCCTCATCTCATTTGTTGTTGAGACAACATATCTGAATCAAATTTTACTTTACAAAACACAATGAATCCTTTTATTCTCAGTAATGTGTATATTTGTTACACAAATCTGATTCATATATTTACAGATATATGGACTTCCTTGAGTCGGACAAACCATCACTCCTGTCTCTGGTGTACTGAAAATGGATTCCTTCAACAGAACTTTAGCTAATGGTTGCTTCTGCTGATGATATGATCAGGTGTTCAAGATAGTAGTGAAGGTGATAACAATACCAGTTCAAGAAGGAAGCCATTACTTTTCTGAAAGCCGAAGAGAGGCCCTGCTCACTAAATTATTAACACCTGTGCCTACTTTCCTCAGACTGGCTGTTAAGAGTGGGTCTCATCAAACAATCAAGATTCCTAGAGCTTATTATACCAAGGACACTCCATCCAGATATAGTTATCTTCTCAAATGCCAAACAGATGACTGTATTGAACCTGACTGTGCCCTGGGAAGAACACACGGAGAAAACTCATATGAGAAACTTTGCCAGATACGAGGAACTGGTGAAGTAGCACAGAAGCCAAAGCTTGAAGGCCTATCATGAGCTATTTGAAGCAGGCTACTGACATTATGTGGAACATTCTCTTTACAAAGCTCAGACTGGTTTTGGAGTTACTGGTACTGCAAAGAGGATTGCCATACATTTCTCTACTGAAACTGCAGAAATGGCCTCTAGATGACTTTGAATAAGAACAGACCAGTGGTTTGCTGCTACTGGGACTTGATCAAGAAAGGTTAACTAAATAAGGAGGTCTGGCGTCAAAAGACCTGCTAAGGCACCAGAAACATCACTGTTGATGCATCTCAGGGCATGTGTGAGATGTATCTTGGAACAAACTGACATGACAGGAAAAAAAAGTTTCAAGTAAAAAACATGTGGCAAATTTATTGATTAGAACTGGTAACAAACAACTTCATAATATAAAAATAAAACACAGGTGCAGGGATAAGCTAATGGGAAAACTCAACCTGCTAAAAATAGTAGTAAAATTCACCTTCAGATGATTTTCTAGTTTCTTAAAAATGCAAATATTATTCATTGTGTTTATTATATGATTATAATGTATAATATACTTCAAGTTATACTGTGTCTGGAAAATGATTGGATGGTCACTCCTGGAATACCTTTGATCAGAACTACTCTGATAGTTAACATCACAAGTGATGATGATAAGGATGAAAAGGAAAGTGATAAAATTTTGAGTTGAGCCTTACATATTTGAAATTCTTGAAATTCTATCTTCCATTTTTTAAAACTCAAGGCATATTTTCAATGGAAAATGATTTTGGGTGATTCATTCATCCTCTCTCTACTACCAGATATATTATCAAGTATTCTATTAAATGTTTCAGACAATCAATCCATCCAAAAAGATTAAATCAGATATTTACTTTTTATGTTTAGAGCAATTAGTTCTATTGACTTAAATTTGGCACTTATTGTAACAAGCACATCTATGAATACCCATGAAAAAAATTGCAGCCACAATTCTGTTAACCAATGACACATTTTTTTTTTAAAGTTTCTGTAGCTGCTATGGCTCTTAAATCAGAGACACATTCAACTTTGAACAACTTAGAACCAGGTGGTGCAGGCAGGTAACTTAGAGATAAAAACTTAGAGTTTCAGTTTAATATTGCTGGCAGAGTGTGAATTAGAAAGGTATTTTAAAGTCAGAATGATGAAATAATATATTATAAAATCAACAAACAGCACTCTATGAGGATAAATGTCCAATGTCCTTTTACAAAGTAGGCAGAAATATGACTGTGATTATGAAGTTCTTTTTTCAGCTGCATGGCTTATTGTTCCATGACACCTTTTTGTGCATGGCATCTTGACAAAATGTACACTGCTATAGCTTTATGTGAACCAGTGCCTCATGATGGAATTTAGTGGGCAGAAAATTTAATTATTTCCTGTTATTGACATATTATACATCACACACACACACTCACATGCATGCACACACTCACACACATGAACTCACATATGTATGTATGATTATGTGTACATGTATGCATCCATATGTTTGTGTGTATGGATGCGTGTCTATATGGATGTCTAAAAGAACAATACCGGGCTATGGATACTAATGATGTTGTCACTGATTGGGTAGTAACATGACATTTCCTATGAATGAATGATGTGCCAGTTTAGAGGTTTTTAATTCTTCTGAAATATAAAAAAAAAATCAAATTTTTATAAAACAGGCAAGTTTGATGACATGTAAAGCATCTAGCGATAAAAATCCTGCCTCAATTTCCTCTCATTGGAACTGAACTAGCAAAGTGGTATCAAAAATATATGTTAAACAAAATGTAGAAATGAATGAACAAATTATATATCTTGAACATTATCATTAAATCAACAATACAAAACAGACCTCATAGGTTTTGATTCAATCATTCTAATTATTTTGAATTACTTATAAAATAGAATAACTACTAAAATATAACATTGTTTAAGGAGTTATAGACTCTTAACAATTCTGTATATTCTCATAGACTCTTACATAAAACAATGGATTAGATTCTGTACTGGTCACTCACTGCTCTTGTTTACCCAACATTCATTAGATCCTCTACAAATTCAAACTTTAATAGCTATAGCATCCTATTAATTAGCAGGCATTTTCCATTCTTTCACATGTTTTACATGTGATCAGCAATCCAATTATTCAGTTAATAAAAGTATTCTCTTTAATAATAGCTGATCAGTTTAACTCAAAGAACAACAATATTGAAAATTATAAATCAAAGAAAGATATTACTCTTTTGACATTATATTGACAATTTTAGAATGATCAGGTTTGGGTTATTTTTGTTTAACTATCTTACTCTGTATAGGAGAACAATAACACTTGAAATATCATTTCAATTTTTAAAAGGTAAAATATATATATATATATATAGATACACACATATATAAAACAATTGAGAGAGATATTAAATCCTTTAATGTGGCAAAACTTCATTATAATTGTGAAATTAAAACACTTAATTACCAAATCTGATAGAAATTACCATTTCATGATAACATTTGCAGAACATATTAATAGAGACAATTGAAAGTACAGTGTGCTCACACGCTGATATGTATATAAATACCTTTCCATTCAACATTGTAAGTATGGTTCTGATTAATTAATTCAGTCATCCATTAACATATTATGCTTCAATGAACATCATCTTATACTGGAAGCTACAATTTTAATTCTTATAAATTAGGTAGCTGCTAGATTATATCGCATTGGTTCGTTTTTGTTTTGATTTACTCACAATAAAATATCACATCAATTTAGGTCTAAAAGCGATTTCTAAATACAACTGGTTCTGCTTCATTTATATTGACACTGAATTCTTTTGAATGAAAACATTTTGCAATAACACCACATGATGCAATTCAATCAATAACGAACTGCTCCATTTTACACTTCACAATTGTAAGCTTACAGGATATGAAAACTGACCTAATGACCTTGCAAGAAAATGTATTGAGGAAAAATCAAAAGAACAGAAATGAATTTATATGTTATAAGAATGAGAAACTGCTGTGATATTAAGCAGATGAAGAAAATGTTATAAATTGCTCTAATATGAACATATTTTCAGTTGAAATCTAATTGAGATTAAATGAAAGTCAGATAAAATTTAATACTGAACATCTTATAAGAAAAACGATAGAAAGGGGGTAGTTACAATATTATTAGTCTTTTTTTTGTTTTATTCATTTACATATTTATTAATTATTTTATACCTTAATGGTCCATTTAAAATAATTCTAATTAAAAACTGTGCAACAACCTCTATTGACATTTTAAGCTGTAAATATTAGATTTGACAAATGCTGATGCAAATGAGAAAAAGAAAAATGCAACATTAGAAATAGAAAATGGGTGGACTTCAGAGAAAATTGAAACTGTATTAGATTTTCTATGTAGTTTCAATAGTTTAGCTGTTGAGGTAGCTGGAAAGATCTCAACATGAACATTAAGATTTCTTAGAGAGGAATAATCGATTATAAAACAATAGTTAAATTATAGGCTGCTTTAAAAGGAAAATAGAGGATAACAGCTACCTGTGATATAGTAGTGACTGGTTAACAAGTTAAAACAGCTCCGCACCAATGAATGACAACAGCAGTTTGGAAAATATGTAGTGAAGGAATGAACTGAAAACATTTTGTCATAATATTTTCTTGCTACAAGAGCCAATTGGCATTAGGAAGGAGATCCTGCCATAGAAATCATGACAAAAGCAGTTACTAGACCACAATGCTGTCCAACCCGTACCAGCAAGGGACATGAATGTTAAATGATGAAAACAGGAGATGATGATATTTAATTTTCTCAACTTTCATGACACTTTCTAAAGTTAACATTGTTTTGTATCCAGTGCTTGAATACATGAGATAAAATCAAGAAATGATTAGAATTTGTCATGGTTTGCACCATTAGAAGTCATAATCTGTTGAATAATAGTTGAAATTTCAGTGGAAGCAATTGATATGACGATGGTATTGTTGATGGGATGGTGCATGTCGATGATAACAGAGCTGATGTTGAAGTTTAGTCACAGATAAGCTCTGATCGAGTAGACCAATGGGAAAAGTTATTCTAGACATGAATATCTACTCTTATTGTCAGTCATTGCATATCTATATCATCTGATAAAGTATTTCATTTTTAAGGCAGTAGCTTGCTATTTCTTGCAGGCTTAATGAATACAAGGGTGTGCTGCAAAGTTCCTGGCTTTGGGTAAAAAAATATACAGGAAGTTCAGTTAATTATGACTTCATTCGACATATTCTCCTTTCAGATTCACATACTTATTGTAATGGTCCTTCGGTTTTTCTAAGCCCTTTCTAAGAACTTGGAAGTTTGGGTCTCCAGCCTGGCCTTTCTCAATCCCCTTAACTTTCCCAGGAACTTTTCAGTATCCCCTCGAATATACAAGCCTCTTCAAATATTGGTGGTGATGATAGATTGGCTGCTGTACCTAGTAAGTGCTGATCAAAGAGAGGCTTTCTTTAATAATGATGATGATAAAGAAAAATTTCACTGTTATTTCTAGTAGAATGAGTGGCCATATAAAAACTCCTTTGTATATATATTTTCTCTTGTACTTGTTTCGGTCATTAGACTGCAGCCATGCTGGAGTATGTCCTTGAAGAATTTTAGTGCTCCTGTGCGAAGAGAGGTGTGTGGTTTGTGTAGCAGTGTCTGTTTTCTTCCTGTAAAGGATAATGTCATGGCAGGGGTTATTAGTGTGCAGTGTGTAATGTGAATGTGTGGGGTCTGTGTATATGTGGGGATACAATTTGCATGAAAGGGTATGTGTTGGGGGTGGTGGGCGACAGTTTTAGTTTGTGGGGTGTCTGCTTTATAGAGGAGTGTTAATGAGTACACGAGTGCCTTGGCGTGTGCTTTGGTCAAACCCTTTTTGCTGGGCTCAAGGGCATTGGTGGAAGGTCGTTTGTGGAAGGTTGAGGCAGAGAACCTGTGGTTACAATCACGGTGGTGTGTGTAGGTATGATAGAATATACTTCCTTTCATGCGGGCAAGGATTAAACACCTCACTCCTGCTATTCAGGTTAACATCTGGCCATTGGGTATCTTTTAAAATCACTCTCTTCTCAGCCAGGCATAATCTGCACTTCCTGCTGCTATTGAAGTACAGTTTGCATCTTTCTAGGATCTTCCACTTTATGCTGTACTCCATGGCACTTTCTGTTAAGTCCAGACATTTTTGGCTAGGGTTGTGGCATTACGTCTCCCTGGGATGTTGAATGAGGACTTGTGGTTATTAAAGCAGGTTCAGAAGGGGCCCTCCATTGCTCCCACATACCTCTGCACACTCAGTTGTCCATTGGGTCCTATTGCTGTTACTTCTGCCTCATAAACAACTGTTTCTGGATTTCAGTGGCCATTCATTGGGCAAGTTGTGTTACCTCTGCATGAGCATCCTGCCTCAGCCTCAGGTCTGGGCTTACCTACTGAAATCATTTTTACACTAGGTGCACAGCTAAGGGATAATCTCAGGGTATGTCTATTTATTAAATATTTTGTTGAATGCATATATATGTATATATATCATTTATATTATTATTTGATTGAACACCACACATCCATTTCTGAATAAGTATATATATATATATATATATATATATATACAATAGCCTTCTTTCAGTTTGTGATTATGAAACCCATGCTCGATGCTTTGGTCAGCTTGAGGCTATAATAGAAGACACTTGATCAAGGTGCCATACAGTGGGACTGAACCTGGAACCATGTTGCTGAGGAGCTAATTTCTTACCACACAGCCATGCTAAGTGGATGTTTTGCAAATTTTATGAAATGTGTTCTTTCCCAACTGTCAAATTCTTTACATGATTTCTATGAACTTTTGTTCATCATGCTATAAAATTACAGTGCCAAAAACTCATGAATATACTTGACCTCACATAATCTTCATTACCTATAATCATCAATCTCAATTATCCTTGTCATGCCTCTTTAGTTACTGCTAGTGATGCTGCTAGTGTTGGTGATGATGATAATGGAAATGATAGTGATGATGATGATGATAGTGATGATGATGATGATGATGATGATGATGATCTCTGACCTACTGACCTTCAGGTTATGAAATTTAATGCATTCATTCATAAACATACATTGTCATTACTGCTAGTAACATGACCTCCCCCTCCTTCCTTACCTCCTCCTCTGCCTCCTCCTACCTCCATCGTCGCCACTGTTGCCACCACCACCAGCGCTACCACCGCCACCACCACTACCACTGCCACCACCACCACCACTACCACCACCACCACTACCACCACCACCACAGTAGACACTTCACTCATCATCATCATCATCATCATCATAGTCTTCTTTTTGCTGACCAAGTGGTAAGTTCAAACTAATGACTATGTGGTGATGAGATCAATATTAGGACTCTTGGTCTTATTTCCCAGGTGTATCTGCACACCCCAACTCATAGTCATACGTAGCTATACTTGCTATAGCTTTCCTGACTAGTAAAATAGATTTCTAACCCTAAAACTTCGAGGCTGAGAAGTTAGAAACAATAAGAGGCCATTGCAATGAAACAAATTGCCACAACACACACAAAGAAACATCTATTAGATTATGAAAAATCTTAGTAGCATGATTCGTGAAAATATAAACAAAAAGTCCACCTTACTAGCACTTGTGCTGGTGGTACATGGAAAACAACATTCGAGCAAGGGCATTGCCAGTGCCGCTGGACTGGCTCCTGTGCAGGTGACACGAAAAAATACCATTTGAGCGTGGTCGCTGCCAGTACCACCTGACTGGCCCTTGTGCTGGTGGCACATAAAAGCACCCACTATACTTTCGGAGTGGTTGGTGTTAGGAAGGGCACCCAACTGTAGAAACTCTGCCAGATCAGATTGGAGCCTGGTGCAGCCATCTGGCTCACCAGTCCCCAGTCAAACCGTCCAACTTATGCCAGCATGGAAAGCGGACGTGAAACGATGATGATGATGATGATGATATCTCTGATTACTGTTGACATCATCATCATCATCATCATCATAATGATCTGGTGTTGTTGCCCCTGCTCCATCTCCCCACTACTTCTACTACCACAACAACAACCACTACTATCACCATCAATTCAAACCAACCAAAACAACAACAACTAGAAACACTTCATCAGTTGAAAGTACTGCTGTTGTTTTTGTTTTGCTCCAAGTCAGCTCTGACTCAAAAACATTTAAAGTTCTATATTTAAGAGATGTGGAGTGGCTGTGTGGTAAGTAGCTTGCTTACCAGCCACATGGTTCTGGCTTCAGTCCCACTGCGTGGCACCTTGAGCAAGTGTCTTTTACTATAGCCTCGGGTCGACCAAAGCCTTGTGAGTGGATTTGGTAGACGGAAACTGAAAGAAGCCCGTCGTATATATATATATATATATATATATACATGTGTGTGTGTATATGTTTGTTCCCCCAACATCGCTTGACAACCGATGCTGGTGTGTTTACATCCCGCAACTTAGCGGTTCAGCAAAACAAGGTCGATAGAATAAGTACTAGGCTTACAAAGAATAAGTCCTGGGGTCGATTTGCTCGACTAAAAGCGGTGCTCCAGCATGGCCAAATGACTGAAACAAGCAAAAGAGTATTATTTACATTCGATGGGCATATGGCGTAGTGGTTAAGAGCCCGGGCTACTAACCTAAAATTCCAAGTTCGATTCCAAGCAGTGACCTGAACAGTAATAATAATAATAATAATAATAATAATAATAATAATAATAATAATAACAGCGAAAAATACCTTAGGAATGAGAACCCAGGTTCGAATTTTCCCCAAGACACCTGATGAAGGCTGGAGGGTATATCAGCCGAAACGTTGTGTTAACAACAAACAAGATGAGGACAAATATCCGTCGAATGTAAATAATGTGAATAATGATGGTCACACTATTATATTTCTTGAAATCATCTTTTTTGTAAAACAGAATCTTATTTGAGAGTGATTTGGTTGCTATTTGCTAACCGCAGGCGTAGGTACAGAGAAGTTTTCTTTGTGTTGGGGTTGGTAGTATTATAGCTGCAATGGCAGGAGTGAGTTGTTCTCTTCTCTGGTATGAAATACTGCTAGGTACACAGGAAAAATTGTGAGTTACATGTCTTGTTCATAATCCTGGTGCAATATTGTTGGCAAGGCAACTATAGTTGATATTTGGTATGTAGCCCACTATCCTTTTAACTTGGCTACTCACAAATGCTCAGCATAAGATGAAATAAACTGGATATTCATGCCATTTTAAGTATGTCTAATATTCTTCACATTATCCCCAAAGCTGGGTTTTCTATGACATCATCATCATCATCATCATCATCATTGTTTAACGTCTGCTTTCCATTCTAGCATGGGTTGGACGATTTGACTGAGGACTGGTGAACCAGATGGCTACACCAGGCTCCAATCTGATTTGGCAGAGTTTCTACAGCTGGATGCCCTTCCTAACGCCAACCACTCCAAGAGTGTAGTGGGTGCTTTTACGTGCCACCGGCCAAAGGCCAGTCACTTGAAATGGTGTATTTTACCTGCCACCTGCACAGGAGCCAGTCCAGTGGCACTGGCATTGATCTCGCTCGAATTGCTTTTCACATGCCACTGGCACAAGTGCCAGGAAGGCGACGCTGGTAAAGATCACACTTGAACGGTGGTGCCCTCACGATTTTGCTTGCCCCAACAGGTCTTCGCAAGCCAAGTTTAGTGTCCAATGAAGGAGACGTTGGCATGGAGGTCAGTCGTCGAACTTAGTTCGATTTCGATTTCATGTCCATGAGTAAAACTGTGGTATGTGATTTACTGTCGTTATTGATATTACAACTGTTCACTTTTTATTATTTTTTAATTTATTTCACTATGTTTTTGAAGACCAGTGGATTAATAGAAATAGAAACCGATAAAGTTTGATGACATGAAGAGTACCTGACTCAAAAATGTTGCCTCATGCATGTTCTCATCCAACCCATGCTAGCATAGAAAAATATAAGTTAAATGAATAAGCAACTGAATGAAGTAACTTTTTCAGACAATCAGTGCCCTGCACACAAACTTCATTTAATTCACAGACTTTTCACTTGTGTTATGCTACTCAAACTTACACTGCATCTTTATATGATGAACATTTAAGAGTAAATTCAGAATGTGTAATGTATTCACAAATTCTAATACACTTCAGTGGCAGATATCTTATTCATTACTATTTATTCATTACCATATTAAACTCCCAATGGGATATGTTAGGAAAAGTAAAATCATTAGTTATGATGGAAAATAATTTCCAAACAGAAATTTCATATTATCTTCTCAATCACATCGATACAGTTCAAATAAATAGCTAAACTTTGAATTAGTGATTTTATATAATTAATTTACATACCATCTTTGTCTATTTCAGTTTACCTTTGTCAGTTAACTTTAAGAGAATCGCAGAAATGCTTCTTAAATGCTTATCTATATAAACTATATCGAAATATTCTTCGAGAAGCACTAAAATTCAAACAATACTGTAAGAAATATAAAAGAGAAAGAAATATAAATTTAACACAAGACTCATTCATAAATTCATAATCTCTATCATAAAATTTGTTCAATGTTACGACTGTAAATTTAGTAGGTATAAAGTTGACAAAAACATGATGCACCATCAGAATTTAAATCACATTCTCAGTGACTGAACTGTTAAAGGTTACTCGTTGTCAAATGTTTATAGCCTTTCTCCTTCAGCTTCTTAGAGAATATAAAATCAAATAGAATTTCTTTGATATGCATTCTGCCTGGGAGTGACAGATAAATATCATTCTTTTATGTAGTTTGAAACAGCTTAATACCGGTGAATTATTCATGTATTCAGTTAACTGTTGTAAACATAATCCAATCAGTAACATTTCCAAGTAAATGGTGCCGTGACAGGAGGGCCATCTACGCAGTTTTAGAGATCACTTATGTAGAAAATATATGGAAACTGGAATGTCTTTGATGATTGTGCGGAGACAAAATAAGTAAAACGAAAATAGTGACAACAAACGCAGGGAAGCTAAGAAAGAAAAAGAAGAACAAGAAAGTACTTACAAAACCTTAGAAAATTAATTTATAAAGACAGCATTGAAAGTACAATTGTTCTGATAGCAACAAATTGGTTTGAATGTATATTTACTTATTTTTAGCATTCTCTAATTTATAAATTATTTATGGAGCTGCAAAAGTAGGGGAGGTCCACAAGTGTAAATTTGTGAAACATTGCTAGAATTTAAGATGGAGAAAATAAAATCTAACAAAAGCTGCACATGAATGCTATATTTTAATATATGGCTTGAGAGGAAGAAAATGTTGGTGGGGCAGTAGTTTGATGGAGCAAAGACTTTCTGGTATTTAGTTTCATCCATCTGAGTTCAAAATCTGCTGAGATTCACTTTACAATTTCATTTTCTTATAGAGTTGATAAAATCATCATCATCATCATCACCATCACCGCTGCTGCTGCTGCTGCCGCCACCACCGCCATCGCCACCACCACCACCATCACCACCACCACCACTACTACTACTATCATCCTCATTTAATGTCTGTTTTCCATACTGACATGAGCTGGATGGTTTGACAGGTGCTGGTAAGGTCGGGAGTCACACCAGACTCCATTGTCTGTTTTGACATGGTTTCTATGGCTGGATGCTCTTCCTAATGCTAACCCTTGTAAAGAGTGAACTGGATGCTTTTTACATGATACCAGCATATGTAAGAATACTGGGCATTGACTAATATTGTCTTTTGTTCACAACATGATGATTTCTAATAAGCTTTGTAATGCCCTGAGCATTAAATATGGCAGCATCTAATTTGACAATTGTTTTAAACACAGACTATGCCTATGTAAATTCTCTCAGTAATTTATGATGTACTAAGGCCAATCTCTTGTTCACTTGTGCCATAATCACAACTGTCACTCACATTTAAAAAAAAATTACTGTAGGAGAGAACTTCCATTTTTATCCACTATCACCTTCCTTTCCAAATGTAACTCATAAAAGTCAGTGGATTTTGCCAAAGAGGAAAGTGTCTACCTTCAGTCCTTTTATTTGTGTCAAACACATAACTTCTCTCATCACAGCATCTAGAAAGAAAAGAAAAAAAACTTTTATGTTAAAGATGGCAGAGAGATGCTACTCCTTGTTGTGGTCAATTGTAATTTTTTATGCTATAGTATATTGTTAGCTGGATGGGCAATAGAAAGTTAATTGTCTTTGTCAGAGTGACAGTGCAGTGCCTGTCAGGTGATATGGATGGCTTCCCTTCATGTGTAAAGCTGACTTTCTTTTAGGTCCAGCTCTTTCTACAGATTTATCATATTATATAATATAAAGTTCACCAAATCATAATTCATAAAGCTAAGCTAGTGGGCAAGCACATGTTATCACCAGGAGATAATTAAATATTTGAAGTGAATGACAAATGGACTGCAGAATTGGAAGAGTGATTCATTATGGTATTTCATTATGTCCCTTCTATATTCTGAGTTAAAATTCCACTCAGGTTCCCTTTGCCTTACATCCTTCTTGAAACCAATCAGAAAAAAGTACTGGTGTTGATGCAACTAACTGGGTGGCTATCATCCAATGTAGGGAAAGCAGTAAAAGAATAAAAAAAATTTGCTTATTAAATTCAGTTTTGAAAATTCTATTAGACTAGTGGGGCCTTTATTGGGAAAAATCATTTCAGTAGGAAAAGAGAAGGAGGAAATGTATTAGTTTGTTGTGAAAACAGGATATATCTGTAAACTTATGTCAATACACCATGAAAAAGTACAGTTCACCATTAAAAATAGTATAGAATGATGATGATGATGATGATAGTGGTGGTGATGATGATAATGATGATGATGATGGGTGGTGATGGTGATAATGATGAATATCAGTCATCTAGGTCTTAAGGAAAAGTCCTATGAGGATCAAACATTGATAACATATCAGAGAAAGAAGAGACAATATGAGATGAATGGTGTTTTTTTTTTTTTGCATTCCACTCTCGATTGTATTTCATGCTTCAAGATGATTTTTAGCAGCAGCTTCAGGATTCCAAACCACTTTGTGGTTATATGTAAGTGTATACATACATACATACATACATACATACACAGATTTATACACACATGCATACTTACATATATATACATATATGTATAGATATATACATACATTATATATTATATAATGCATAAAATGTGTGTATGTATATGTACATATGTCTATATATGTATATAAGTGACTGTGTGTGTGTACACATATATATTTGACATATACATACACAAACATATATATGCAAATACACACACACATGTGAACATATGCTCACACATACGCACACATGCAAGTATATATATGGTTATGATGTGTGTAATGGCATGAAAATGCAAAGCAATTGTGCACAATAATGTGTAGTAACATCTTTCATATTGCAGTGGCAGCAGCTTTGCTTTATATTTTGATGGGCTGTAGCTTATGTGCATTTTGTAAAGCATAATGTTTACTGCAATAGCCATTCTTTTGTCATATACTCTGCTCATACCCACTTTTACAGCTATGTTAATATAGTGTGCAGAGCCCTTCAGAGGACAATGAAAATATGCAAAATTATGGCCTATGAAATTATGATAGGGTTGTAGCAGGTAGCATGAGGAAAAGAAAAGAGCGAAAGAGAAAAGAGAAGAGAACAAGCTGAAGGGTGGAAGACAGAAGGATCAGGCAACAACAACACCACCACCACCAACAACAACAAAAATGCAAAGTAACTAGATACTGAAATAAGGAGAGTGAATGCAAAGGCTAGCAGTTAAACATCAATGTCAAAACACAGCAAGCGGAAGGAGGTGGCGAAAAAGGAGGAGGAGATTGTGATGATAAAGCAGATACAATGGAAGATGTATATTAGTAATAAGTGCATGCGTAGAGACAGAGAGAAAATATCAGGGTTCTGCTTAGAAAATTCTATGGATGCTAGCTGCAGATGCATATTGCAGTAATAATCTCAGACAAGTTGCTAAGAGGTTGGCAAAATGTATTTGTAACCATTAGTATATTTTATATCAGGATGTATGTGACTTAAGTGTCAATTGCTTTGTCTATACAGTTCTGCTTATGTACAGCTGTGTTATGTAATTCACTAGTCATTCTATCCAGTGTGCTAATAACAACAACAACAATAATAATATTATTATTCTTTAATAATAATAATAATAATAATAATAATAATAATAATAATAATGGGAGTAAGATAATTGAAAAGATAGGAATGCATGTGAAGGCAAAGCATCCACAGAAAGCAGTGCAAGAACCATATGTATCCTTAGCAGAGTTTTCGAAATCAAATGAAAATATAATACAATAATAAGCTGGTTGGTGTTAAATAACAACAGCAATATTAATAATAATAATAATAATAATATTAATAATAATAATAATAATAGGAAAATACCTCAGATAAATGGGAGGGAAAGACAAGACCAATACATGGAGGTGGTTAAGGTAAAGTGATCTGAAAGGATGCACTGTGGCATCGATTTGCAACACTCTGGAATAAGCTTCGAGAACTAATTACACCAAGTTTCAAATAGATAAGAATGTTGAATCACCCTTTGTAAGTTGTGTGGCATCAAAAATGAGACAGTCTCTCACACTGGCTGTAAAGGAATATAAAAGGAAGCATGATAATGTACCTAGGTATGTTCACAGAAGACTGTATGAGAATTATGGTCTTGAAAGAACATTTAAATGGTATGAACATAAACCAGGAGGTGTCACCGAGAATAATGAGTATAATGCATAACTGACAGCAGAATTTCAAGTATCTCTTGATTTTCCTTATAACTGAAGGGAGAAAGAAAATCAATGAAAATACAATAATTAATTTGTAAAAAATTGGGAAAATACTAATTTTGCTTTTTGTCACAGACTCTTGACCAGAAATATTCTATTCTCTGCTTTGTCTGTTTATAGATAGTAATTTATTGTAATTTTGTGGTTAAAAAGAACGAAATTAAATTGAAACTGAATTAAATTTGTAAATATTAAAGGAACACTTAGTAGAATTTTGTAAAGAATTAAACTGATATAAGTATCATAAAGTATCTTGGAAAATAGATTTTCTTTCTGAAACAAGGAAATAATACATACTGCAAATCATGAAAGTTGAATTCATAATCTTGCACTGTAACCATACAACTACTGTGTCTCTCCATTTTCATTTTGTGGAATTAGTGAAGTGTTATTTTTCTTTCAATCATATTTGTATGAATGGAATAGTTCAGCAAACTGAAAATATTTAGATCAGTGATTTCCAATCGTTTCAGTCCATTGCTCTCTTGGTTCTATGCCTCATCCTCACTGCATCCCTCAGCTTTTAACATTATTCAAAAGAGTGGATCACAATACCATATGAAAGATAATAATACAGGAAATATCAAAGGGATAACCATAAATCCATTGTCCCATCAACAAGTTCTTCACTTGTATTGTCTCCTTAAGCGTTCCCCTGGGAAGCCACTGATTTAGATGAATAAATTGATTCTTTCAATAAACTAAACACCTCATCAATGAAATTGTGAGTGGTACCTATCTGCATTATAAGGAATTGCTCTGGGGTACAATTCAATGGCAACGACAGCTATTTGAATTAATAAACCTATGTTTAGTTGGTCAATATAGAGCTAGCACTTTAAACAGTCAGCCACTGCACCTCTTTAAGCATAGATAAATAAAAGCAGATTTTTGTCAGTATCACAGAGAAAACTACAGCAATGAAATTCTTCAAATCAATATAGAGTAGAAGACTGAAGATATCAACTCACACAAATGTAAAGATTCATTTCCATTTTCCATTATTGAGCTTCACTGTGAAAGCATTAACAACACCTGCTGTACAAGAAGCCAAACAATATTACAACAAATAAATAAAGAAATAAAATAAAGGAAGAAAACATCTATCAAAAGCTGTTTTGTGAAACTTCCATAAATACAGAAGTAGAGAAAAAATAAAAATAAAAATAATAACATTGACATCATTTTTTTAATGATTTATTTTATATAATTTTATTATATTTCTTTTCTACTAAAATGCTCAACTCTGAAAATGAGAAATTTGGGTTGTTGAAAAAATAAATGTATAAAGCACTTTGGAAAATAAAAAGTAAAATGTCTGGACCACTAAAGGTAAACTTTATATTCTAGGTCTAAAGAAGTCATTCATTCTAAGAATGTGCTGACCGATAATTTACTGAGAACATTTTTCAAAATTTTCTTTGGTTCTTAATTGTTTATACATTTAAAAATTTTCTTTTGTGTTTTTATATAATGTTTTGCTTTTATTTTCACTTTGAAAAGCCATATTTCTGACAGTCATTAAAATAACAAAAAAACAAACAAAAACCAAGTAACGCCTAATGTCAAGGAAATCACGACAAAGTTGTGGCTGGTTGGGCCATTATGAAATACATCATCACACCCTTGACTAAGTCACTTTAATGTCTGTCTAATACCTGAAGAAAATGCTTCTTCTGCTCTTAGACAGACATCAGCTTTTCCAATTGACAACATGGGAAATGAACAACAATGTTGAGGATGGTTTTGATGGTGATATTGACAATGGTGATGATGATGATGTTTAGCCCCAGGACAGCTCTGACTCAGCAAACCTATAATCAAAAGGATTCCATCAACAACTATCTCATTTGTTTGGAGAGTATATAAGAGTACATTATCTAGTGTGTGCCTTCCTTGTTTAAGACAGTAGTAGATTAATTTAATGGAGATTTGATTTTTGGTTATTATTTCTAAATGGTTGTGTAACCCTGTTAAGGCTGCCTCAGTCATTTGATGATAATAATGATGATGATTGAGGAAGTGACGATGATTGTGGTGATGGTGCTGTTGTTGTTGCTGCTATTCATTTTTTTTTTTTCCTGTAGTTTCAGCTCAGAGCTGTGGCCATGCTGATGCACCACTGTTTAAAAGTAAAGTCGATGTTGGCATGATTTGAAGCCAGAATGTAAAGAACAGTAATTTAATGTCACAAAGTTCTTTGTCTATGGCTCTATTGATTCAGCCAATATTAATGATAATGATGTCGATGCACATTTTCATTGCTACATCATTGTCTTCTAGACTAAGTAGAATTTACAAAGGTATTACTTTTGTAATCTCAACAGGTGCCATGGGAAAGGCAGATGATCACACTAAATGTTACACAGCAGGAGCATTGTAGAAATGATCAGTACATCATTATTTTGCAGTGTTCAACTGAAATAATTTCTCCCATGCATATTGCTTTAGACTTGTGTCTTTTCTGTGTAAGAATGTTTTTCTCAACCTCATTTAACATTATAAAAGCTGCAGATAATTTCTAATACAATGTGACACTTTACCATAAAGTGCAGCAAATACAAAGGAAAAGAAAATGAAAAGAAAAAATGCTGTGTTACCAATAAATAACCAATAAAGAAAACTTATAGTATCTCTTGGAAAATAACAGGGTTAACTATGCAAAAAAAGGAAGGAACAAGGGAGATAGCAAAAGGAAAGGAAAAAGAGAGGGAAAGGGAGGGACACAGACAGATAGATGCAGTGAGAGATTGAGAGGAAGAGAAATTGAGAAAACAGAAAGAAAGGAAAATAATATAATATACAAGCATTAATAAATAGAAAATAGTGAAGTATATTTGATTAAGCTGGAGAGACAGAGAGATGGAGAGATGGTGAGAGGGAGAGAGGAATAGATGAATGGAAGAAGATCTTACACCATTATAAAGAAGTATAACTGTTTCAGGAAATGCTGAACATAAAAGCAAATAAAAACATATTTGAATCCTGGCCTAAAGAATATTGAAGGTAAAGAAAATTATTGCAGTTGTAAAGCGTAAGAAAAAGAAACACAAAGACGGTGACATACAAATAGACTTTTAGTCTTTTAGTCAAATTGTGATAGGAAATTACACAAAGGTGACTAATATATTGAGAATCTTTTCAAATACTACTAAACAGTGATAACAACAGCCACAACAATAATAACAGAAGCAGAAGAACTTTTGATTGAAAACTGAAGGTGTTACGTAGTTGAGCATATAATTCAGATTTATACTGTTAATGGTATCTTATTTAATTAAAAGACTTTTTCTTCTCTTCACATTTTTTTTTCAAGTCCTTTATCATTATGTAAATAAATGTGAGCATTTGGAATCAATGGATATGGACAAGGGAGAAATAAATAAAGTGGAGGTTTTTCAGAGCTGGCACTGAAACAAATCATTATGATGATGATGATGACAACAACAACAACAACAACAACGATGATGAATGACGATGATGATGAACACGACGACGACGACGATGATGATGCTGTTGATTGTGATGATAATGACGGTGAAGACGATGATGTTGGTGATAGTGCTGCTACTGAGAGCAGCATTTAACCTGTTGATGATGATAATGATGAAGAAAATTATTTCATTGATTACTCAGAGGAGAAAGGGGCAATGCTTATGATGATTTAAAAGACCTCTGCAACTGGTGAGAGGAAGAGGAAACCTTATCTTAGACCAGAGACCTGCCTCAACTATTTGCAACATAATGGATGCTACTAAACAATCCCTAGAGTCAGGTAGTAATGTTAAGCCAGAAGATGGATTAAATCTATCTAAGACTGGTATTGAGGTATTCAATACTTTTAGGTTATCTGTACAGTGTATTCCTTCTTCCCAAAGCCCTACAATGTGTGCCCTCCTCCTTCCAGCCTATCTCTTTTCCATTTAATTCTGCAGCTGTGTTCAGCCATCAATTTGAAATAAGTTGAGAAATGTTGAAAATATTTTTGCAACTCCTCCTCCTCCTACAACTACTACTACCACCCTCTCTTTGACCTCTTCCTCCTCCTCATCACCTTTTCCACTACGTCATCTACTTTCTCTACCACCTCCACCCCCTCCTCTCCCTCCGATTTCTCCATCTCCAGTGACATCACAACTCATTTCTTCAGTCGAGTGAGCAGCAGTAACATGAAATAAAGTGTCTTGCTCAAGAACACAACACACAGTTTGGTCTGGAAATCAAACTCACTACCTCATGACTCTGAGCCTGACGCTCTAACCACTGAGCCACGTGCCTTCATATTTTACAAGATGCAATATATTTTATGTATGAGTCTCTGTACAGCCATTCCAACCTGCCACCAACAGCAGGCAACACTTCTCCCCATCACAAGATGTTTTTAAGAAAAGAAAAGACATTAAACAAAATTTAGAAGATGAGTGGCCACATGGTTAGGAATGTTAGGCTCATAATTATGAAGTTGTGGGTTTCATTCCTGGACAGGGCTGGTACAGTATGTCCTTACCCAAGACACATCTTTTCATATTGCTCCAGTTTACTTAGCTATGGTGAGTACTAGCCAACTGATAGTGGAGCTCTCTCTCTCTCCCTCTAGCTTTCACACCTTAGATGTTCTGCTGAGTGAAGGGCAAGAAAATGTCTGCATATGCTTGAAACTATGATGATCCCTCAAATAATTTTTGCTAAAGTATGGCAGATGCAACAAAGTCATCCTTGATTATATAGTGAAATCTTCAAATCACAATCAAATACAAATGATAAAGTATCACATGTTCCAGCTTACAAGACTACCCATTAATTAGATGGGTAATTCTTTTGTGGTTGTTAGAGTTATAGCAAGATGTGAAACTCACTGCCATCATTGTCATCATCATCATTATCATCGTCATCATCATCATCATCATTTTAACATCTACTTTTCCATGCTTGAATGGGTCAGATTGTTGAGGTAATTTTTTTTATAAACAGATACCCTACCAGTCATTAACCCTCTCCTGTTTCCAAGCAAAGTAATACTTTCATCTATTTGGACATGTCAATCAAGACAAGGAGACAAAAGAAAAAAACATTCCCACACACACACATGCATACATATATAAATACATACATACATACAATGGGTTTCTCTCAGTTTCAACCTACCATATCTGTTCACAAAACTTTCGATAAACTGGGGGTTATTGTGGAAGAAATTTACCCAAGGAGCCACACAGTGAGACTGAACCAGAAACCATGTGATTGAGAAACAACCACATAGTTTCAGGTCCTATCAGTAGTGATATATATTGTTAATACTAGGTATTGTATGTTTTTCATGTGGTAACATGTGGGCATGTTTTCCAATATGTTTCTACATGTGATGAGGTATATATTAATGTAGCTATTTGTTCCATATGGAGTTCAGGCTGTCATTTGAAACCTCTTAATGTAAAGAATCACTTATGAACAGGACAATATATGGATAAAGATTGCATGACATGAGGTGACAACATGCAGAAATACCCCTTTAACCTTCAACATTAAAAATGACTTATTCTACATGCTATATTGAACCTTCAGTTATGTGTTGCAATTTATCCATCATATAAATGTCCTTTTGTTGAGTTATCTGTTGTATTTTTGTAAATTACCCTCATTCTAACACCCTTTTGCTTCTCTAATCTGAAGTATTTGGCTTCAATCCTCTTGTAAGCTGGGATTAAAAACTGAAACTGCATGTGTGGACCATAAAAAGAAAAAAAAAAAATGCACTGGTCTATTACTCTATGATCTCAATCTAAAAATAAAGTACAGCAGAACATACCTAGCCTGTTTCACATGCAGAAAATGTTTCCAGTCAAAAAACGGTGTGTGTGTATGCATGTGTGTGTTTATTCCTCTGTGTATATGTGGTAAAATGACTATTTTTCAATGTTTCTAATGCAGTCAAGAACTCCACGTTAAGAATCATTTCCTCATGTACACACTGTGTATTTATTTTTCAGTCAGAAAAAAAATAAGACTTCCTTGCATGTTTACGTGACATAGTGTGAAAAAGGAAGAGCAGGCTAGATTCTTTCAAATTACCTTATTATAAGCTCAACTCTTCCCCACCACCAGCAACCAGTTTTACTGTTACTCATTGTATAATGTCTGACTAAGTTTTGTAATATATATTTTGTTGGAAATAAATGAAAATTCAACACAAAGTTCTCTTTATGTTATACTTCTACTTTTATTACTTGTGATATCTATTCATTTCTAATACAGAAACTACACAAGCAAAACAATTTTACAGCACATCACATTTTTTATTAGCCAACAAATAAAATTCCTGTTAATTCATTTTATATCATATTTTCTGCTAGAATATAAAAAATTATACTAATATTGGAAATAAAATATGTATCTTCTATATATCAACTCCATATGGCAGAGATCAAGTGTACACTTTTCACTGTCACTTCACTAGGACACAGTGAATTAAGTGTTAAAGAACTGGTGTATTGCCTTTATGAACTGACAAGTATTTACCACAATCCATTGAAAAGAAGTCATAGCTGACCAGTGGCACATATCATCAAAATCTCAATCAACGTGATGCTAGAATTCCTACCTTAAAAATAAAAATATTTGGTAGTTCTATGTCTCTATTACAAAAAAAAAAAAAAGGGATGGACAATGGAAAACATGTCACTGTGTTACCACACGAATAAAAAATAATACCCAGTATTTACAATATACAACAGTTCTGATAGTAACTGAAACTATATGGTTGCTTCTCAATCACATGATTTCAGGTTCAGTTTCACTGTGCAGCACCTTGAGTAAATGTTTTCTACTATTTTTCATACCTCAGACTGGACTAGGATCTAGCACTCTTCCAGTTATGACAATGAGGTTTCCAGTTGATCTGATTAACAGAATAGTCTGCTTGGGAAATTAGCATACAAGTGGCTGAGCACTTTACAGACACTGAGAGATTCAGTGTAACACAAATGGTGACAAGGCTGGCCCTTTGAAATACTGGTGCTACTCATTTTCACCAGCTGAGCAGAAGAGCAATGTGAAATAAAATGACTCGCACCACTGGCATCAAACTTCCAATCATGAGCTGAATAGCCCAACCACTAAGCCATGCACCTTCACCAGACTGGGTACTAAACAACAACAATTTCTCAATATAAACTGTACTAATTTTTTTACTATAGGCACAAGACCTGGAGCTTCTGGGGAGGACGCTAGTTGGTCTCATCAACTCCAATACTCAACTGGTACTTATTTCATTTCATCAACTCCGAAAGTATGAAACGGTAAGTTGATTTCAATGAAATTTGAAGCAGGTATGTAAAGACGGACAAAATGTCACTAACTATTTTGTTTGGCATGCTACAATTCTGCCAGCTTGCTGCCTTTAACGTCTTGACAAATGCTTCATTGTTTTACATTAAATATAGTAAAGGTTAATACAATCTTTTATTTCCTATGTTTAATCCAGATTTCCTGCATATCAATGAATTCATTCTGGATGGTCAAACTACTGATGCCAACCTGGACTCGAAATAGTCAGAACAAATGTATGCCATGGTGTTGCAAAACTATCCTGCATTGGTTAACAAAAAGCAAGCTCTTCTGCACAAAACAGCACATAACTTCATGCTGCTCGAATGACCCAGAATAAAATCCAAGAACTTGAGTGAATTGAACTAATGCCATACCCAGCATACAGTCCAGATCTAGCTAATTGACTCCTATGCTCAACTGATACTTCTTTGTGATCGAGCCTGAAAGAGTGACAGGTAAAGTTGTTCTCGACAAAATTTGAATTCAGAATGTAAACAGATGAAATGCCACTAAGTGTTTTGGCTAGTGTGCTAATAATTCTGCCAGATTGCCACCTTAATGAGGATCATGATGATGATGATGACAATGACAACAATGGCGACAACAACAACGATGCTGATGACAATGATAACGATGATGATGATGATGATGATGATGATGATGATGATGGTAATGATAAATACTCTTCCTCAAATTATAAAAGAGATACAAATCAATCTTCTCAGAATACCAACAATGTACTCTCATATCATTGATGACTAGGAGAATTTTGGAGTGGTATGCAACTTTGAAAAAGTGGACTAATGGAAACTGAAGCAACAAACAAGAAAATTAAACAAAATTTTAAAGTAAACACACACAAGCAATATCACTGAAACTTATAGACTAATAAAGGCAGCAAGTATATTTATGACATGAAATATAGGATTTGAAGTAAGATGGAAACTAAGTAATGAAAGTTGACAGAACAAAAGGATGAACAATGAACCACGGTGGAAGATGAGAATCCTTGGAGATTAAAAAAAAAGGATACTGAGTGATCTGTGAATATTAGACATAGCATAGGAAAGGAGAACTGTAGAATCATTGCAAGTATGACATGCTGAAACAAAAGTATGATATTGATTCCACAGGGTTACTGGTAGCAATCAAGAAACTATATCAGCATGTTAAAGCCAAGAGAGCAGAAAATCACTCAATATTAGCAGAGAATCAAACAATATAGAACTAAGAAGACAGAAAAAATTTTATCAGGAAATAAACAGAGAAACTGATAAAGATGCATGCATCCCAAATATAGAAGTAAGTCAAGGATTTTGGAACAAAATATGCGGTAACAAGCAACATACAGCATTAACAAAAATTGGTTACACAACTTAAAAGAATCTATTATAAATTCTCTGCAAGAAGATATTGAGATGAGCGAGGAAGATGTTCAAAGTGTAGGTAGAAAGATGAGTAACCCAGTAGCAAGATAAGCTGACTCAGATGAAGTTCATGAGTATTGGGTGAAAAAATTGGCTGAATATCACGTAAAGATTGTGGAACAATTATGCATATTTCTTGAAGGGCACACAGCGATTTCAGAATCTCAGGCTGGTTGACCAGAGATAGAACAGTATTGTGTCAGAAAGAAGTAACAAAGAGAAATGCTGTTGACAATTTCAGACCAAAATCTTGTCAGCCCGTCATGTGGAAACTGCTAACTAAGAAACTGGTAGATGCAATATATGACTTCATGGACTAGGATAACATCTTTATGAAGGAAAAAAAGGGTGCTAACTTGGGTGGAGAGGAGTCAAAGAGTAATTACTGATAGATAAGACAATGCTGAAAGACTGCAAAAAGTACAAAATGAACTTAGGGATGGCATAAATAAACTAACTGAAAGCATACACAGATTTGTGGATTATAGATTGCTTGAAAATATTTGGAATTGCTCAATTACTATAAAATTATTGAGTAGAACTATGAATGGATGAACATGGGAGCCAGATCTTAGGCTTTATTAAAAATGAAACAGAGAATCTGCCAAGGATATAGCTGTCACTATAGCTTTTTGTTTTGTGTATGATGTTGCTAGCTTTGATTCTGAGAAACACAAAAGCTGGATATATGATTTCAGGGAAAGAAAAGATATGAATAAACATCTACTTTTTATGGATTACCTAAAGCTTTATGAAAAAGTTGAAAACCAGCTGGATTCACTGATTCATACAGTACGATACTTTAATTTGCATATTAGAATAGAATTTTGGGCTGTAAAAGTGTGCTGTGTTGATCTTAAAAAATGGAAAAGTCCAACAAATGGATATTGTGAAATTACCCATAGGAGAAGTAATGAAGAGATTTGAGCAGAAAGATACAAGTATCTGGACATAGGATGTAAACAAACTGGTGGAAAACCAAATGAAGAAAATACCCACACAAGAGTATTACAGAAGGCTGGGATTGATTTTGAAGACCAAACTTAGAGAAAGGAATAAGTTCTGAATAATAAATTCATGGGTAATTACTCCCATAGGGTATGGAGTAGGAGTGTTATGATGGCAAAAGAAGAACTACAATCTTTGAACTTAAAAACAAGAAAACTGTTGACATTACATAAATTCCACCTGAAAATTGACGTTGACAGCTACACCTGACAAGAAAGAAAGGATGGTAGGAACTGATAAGTTGTGAAGATTGTATTCAATCAGAATGAAACAATATTGATTTGTATACAAAGAATGCAAAGGAAGCAGTACTTGTAAAGTAAGGAATATGGTTTTATTGCATAGAAAAATCAGTCAAGATGAAATACAAAATACAGCAAGAAAGAGGAACACATCTGGTGGGATAAGAAGATGCACAGTCACTTCTTGATAGAAATACCAAGAGACACAGATTCTGATAAAAGATGGATGTGTGTATCACAGAAAAAATTGTTGACAACAAACTGCCACAAGCATAGAATTGATCATTCTTCAGAATCTGAGAAGAGTAGAGTATGTGGTGGAACTGGAGAGACAATATGGCATATTTCAAGTGAATGCAGCAATTTGACCCAGACAGAATGCAAGAGAAGACATGATAATATCACCAGAATGGTTCATTGGAAACTATGTAACAAATTTAGATTGGAAAAGTCAAGGAAATAGCATGTGGCTTGATCAGTAAATAATCTATAGCCAAACCCAGTTCCCTTGGATTGCATCTCACATTATTTGACGTTGGTTTAGGCGTCAAGTCCAATCTGAGCACTAATTGTTTGTACCTTTTATAAGGTTTTTTGGCCATACTCTTAACATTTTATATGTGTGTGTGTGTGTGTATATATAATCCTGGGTCCACTTCCTGCAGCCAACTTTCGTCTGTTTCATGTGTCAGTTTTGATGGGAGAGTCCAACAGTCATCTCACCATATTGAACCGCTGAACTCTACACAGTTTTTCTCTTTGCAACCTAGATAACGTAATTTATAGATATATAGTAACCTTTAACAATAATAATAATAATAATAATGAATATATTAGGTCCACAGCGAACGAAATTAAAAGAAGTATTTTCCAGCAGTATCAGTCTTTCAAAAATCCCAAATTAAAAAAATTCGACCGGTCTAAGTAAACACATATTGGAGTTAAAATCTAATAAAATAGAATACACCCTTAATTGGTATATTATTCGTAGAGTGAAGTCATATAAAATAGGTAACAAAACATACTTATTATGTACAACGGAGTTTATGAAAATACTCCAGTCGAGAGAGTTATTATTAAACAGTATTGAAGAAAGGAACAAAATGCCGACGTAAGAATAGCTTTACGTATAAAAAAATGAAAAATATATAAAATAATAACCCCCTCCCCAGCATATCATCTCCTCGCACTTATGAGGAATATAGTTACCAGAAGTTTTAATAGTATTTATAGCAGTATTATATACGGATATACAAAGATCTAAGAATTTATTAAACAATATTACCTTTAAATAAATAGACAGGCCACATTCATGTAACATAAACCTAAAAATCTACAACACTTTAAAAATCCATTTATAGCTAGATTTACGACTATAGACTATTTCTAGTTATTATCTCCCCTTGACTTCAACCTCTCATAATATTATTATTTTTAGAGTATTTTTAAAATTATTTTGTTATACCCAATTCCCATAATACTTAGCGTCCGACAGTGGGAGCGGCCATTTGCACTTAGACTAGAAAGATTAAACTTCATGTCGTAAAGTAATCTACCTTTTTACTACTTGTATTCAATAAGTTTCTAACGCAAATAGTTGTATTTACTAATTAATCTTTACTATTAACTCATATTTGACATAAAATATGTCTTATTATACTAATATTGACAGGGGTGTATTTTACACTAAATCATTAATTCCTATAATATTTATTTAGATATATTACAAGATTTAATATGTTTCTAATTTAATCGTTAATAATTTCTTTAGGTAGAGAATTTTCAATGTATATCTTAATTGTACTTTAGGTATTTAATGTTTTAAAAAATATATTTGTAATTTTCATTTTTAATATGATTTTTAACTTATAATTTTTAACTTTTACCCGTACATAATAATAATATACATAGCCTGAGGACGCACTGGCGGATTTATGCATTAAGTATAGCCTTAATACACACCCCACCAGCGCAGAAGCACGTGTAGTGATTACGTGTACTAACTTCTTTCCTTACTGATGAATAACAGGTAAGCTATATTTATTTAACTAATTTTATTGTACGTTATTTTAATTATTTTATTTGATGTAATTTTCTCTGCATATACCATACCATGAGGTTATCCTGAAATAGGAATTGCTTATCTATTGGTAATATGCCAAATTTGTAATAGTAATAATAATAATAATAATAATAATAATAATATATATATATTTAAAAATCTTAAGGATTAACAAGTATTCCAGGTTATCAGGAGATTTACTATTTTGCACTTTACTAATGCAATATAAACAGTATCATTTATAATATTATTACAAATTTGGGATGTTATCAAAAGAACCACAACTCCTTATTGTGTGGAGTACACATAGAAAGTTATATCCATAATAAAAATAAACTGATATAAGCATTTTAAAACCTACTATAAAGTACAATAACATTATTTAAAAAAGCCTACTTTTAAAATATTTGAAATATATATATACCTTACCTGTTATTAGTCTTTGGTGACAGAAGATATTTTTAATCAACGCTACACGTGTTTCTGTGCTGGTGGTGTGTTTTTCCAGGTTATACCTATTACATAAATCCACCAGTGCGTCCTCAGGATATTTATCTTATTGTAATTATTATTAACGGATCAAAGTTAAAACTACATATTCTAATACATATTAAATAGAAAAATAAGAATATAAATAAAAAAATAATAAAAATGAATAACTTACAAATATATTTTTAAAAATTAAAAAAAATAACAAAGATTAATAAAATTAAGTACCTAAGAATACAATACCGATATATCTTGAAAATGCTAACCATAAAGAAACCCTCAACGACTATATTATAAGCACATCAGAATTCCACTACTTATCTATATAAACATTACGGGAATTAATAATTTAGTATAAGATTTACCCCTATCAATACAAGTATAAATTACCATTCTTATGTCAAACATAAGTTAATAGTAATTATAAATAAAAATCTCTATATACGTTACAAAATTATTGAATAAAACTAGTAAATGAATCTAGTAAACCAAATTCACAAAGGATGAATACTTATCAACATGTTTACTCCTTCTCATTCTTGTGCAATTGGCTGCTTCCTCTGTTGTGCGCTAAGTATTATGGGAATAACATCAATAAAATAAACTACTCTGAAAAATTCTCTAAGACTAATAATATTAGAGAGGGATTGCTTTGATATACCCATGGGAGCCCAGGACTATGCACAAATAGCAGAATTAGTAGGAATATACCTATTATCTGAACTTGGATTAGAACATCTTAACGTAGAAGGAGGTCTATATAGGGACGACCTACTCCTTATAGCTAAAAACTGCACTAACAGATCATGAGGAAATATAAAGAAAAACTATACAAATTCTTTTAGAATTATGGTTAAGATATATTTATGTGTATGTATGTTTGTGTATATATACACGTGTACACATTTATGTATATGTATGAAATTGTGTAGGTGTGTATATATATATATATATATATATATATATATATATATATA
>NC_068981.1:43633524-43645563 GCF_001194135.2 Octopus bimaculoides
TATATATGTATATATTCGAGTTAGAAGACAGAGATGTAATGGATACAAATTAATTTATCAATTACTTAACATATTCACCTACAATTGTGAAATGAAATAATTGTAGGTGGATATGTCAAGTAATCAATAAACTAATTTTTGTCCATTAGATCTCCCTGCTTTCTAAATCGATAATAATGTATTATATTTTATGATATTTTAGATAATATATTTATTAAAGAAATATCTCTTCAAAATAAAATATATTAAACTAGTGTATCTTGGATAGAATATCCCTATAAGAGGTTTAAATATCCTCATTGTGACTATATATATATATATATATATATATATATAATACAGAGAGAGAGATAGCATCTGGAAAGTTTGTACATGTATATGTACATATCATCATCATTGTCCTCATTACTGATATTAGACACTGAAGCTTTTTCAATCATAACTTTCACATCACTGAGTCATTCAAGCATTCTAATTGTTTAATTGGTAGCATGAAACTCCAAGTTACCAATCAAATAGTTTCCACTTCTAATAAAATACACACATACACTCTGCTTTATGTCATTATGCATTTAGTACAATTTTCTTTAGACTCATGTTCACCAACCTGTTTGTGTGTGTGTGTGTGTGTGTGTGTGTGTGTGTGCACGTGCACGTATCTTTTGCCATTGCATATCAGTGAAGTATTTAAACACTAGTGGAAAAAAAACCCCAAACAATGGCCTTCCCTTATCACTATTAACATCAGAAATCAGCGAACCGGTAATTAATCTATAGGAAATATATAACCAATACTGCTATTGTTTGTAAATTATTATATGAAATAAATAAAGAGAAATATGGACTGTAAACTACTATATAAAATAATTCTCTCATCAAGCTGAATCCAATACTGCATTTAAACTCAAAGTATTTAGTCTGGTATTCCAACATTTCTGCACTCCATTACACTTTTGATAATAATATTTACATGAGTATTGTGCTTTCAGAAGTAATCAGGCAAAAGTTTATCTTTAACAAGAGGATTGTTCCTGCACAGACAAACTAAATATGATTAATACTGGAACATCAACACATAAACCTCAGTTAGCATGCAGGAAATAATTCTGTTTTATGCCAAGTGAGATTAATTTAAAATCTGAATTAGAATGGAGACAAATCCAGGAGAGACACAATTTGTTTTGTTAATAGCAGATTTAGTTGAACTGATGAAGTAGAAGTCATGTAGCAAATACTTAAGTGTTACAGGTTGAAAAACAATGATTTTCACATTAGTTCTATTGATTTCATGGGGGGAAAGCTTTTGTCTTTCAAATGGAGTAAAATGAGAGAAGCATTAACAGCAGACTAATATGATGAGAAACTAATAGATTGTCTGTTGGTAAAATCGAATAGCATTGCTAAAATTGGCTGATTTAAAATAATTAAAGATGAAGACCTGAGATTTACATATTAAAGATGTCTAATTGTCTGGTAGTGTTACTTGTGTTGAAATGTGGAATCGTTAAAATGCGTATTAACATTGTTGTGCAAATAGAAATAATTTTATGAGTGCAATTAAGCAGTGTAAATCATGGTATGAAATCTATAGATGACCAGCTGAGAAATCATACAATAAAATATATATATCATCTAACTATATTAGTAGACAGGCTTTGTTGTAACAGACTGATCAATCCCATAATGCATTAGGTCATGAAGTATAGTCAAGCCAAATAAGCCAGGGGTGATTATTCCTGTTCATGCTATGGTGATGAAAAGGTTTGAACTCTACGACTTCATATAGCAAAAGGCTTATTATTTAACCTGTTAGAAATGGTAGCCAAATTTCCCTCAAATGGGGGGGGGGGGTGTTCCTGTCTTAAAAAAAGGAAGGACACATTATTTGAAATATGTAAGAAAAAGTTGGGGTTGGTCACAGGTGGACAATATTTTGCTCATAAACCTATTCCATCAGAGCTGGTTTGAGACTAAACAATAACAATGTCCATCAAGTTGGCTGAGGCTGTGTATGTTATATGAGTTTGGTGCATGTATATGGACACAGCACAAAACCAACCCAGGATGTGAATAGTTAGACACTGAGACTAGTAGCCCAACTACTTTTACTGCTCGGGGGAAGCTGTCGATAAATGATGTTCAAATTTGAACATTTTAAAAGTCATATAAGAATATCTATTTGGTTTTGACTTATGATGGAATATCATGAAGTAGATATCTATTACTAAGCCAATTTTTCATTTTGGTTAAGCTTTGCATTGCAGTTCTTGAGTAAAGTATTTATCTATTGAACCTTATTGTCCAACTTCAATTTTTCTCATTGGCACTGAACACAAATCATTTCTTCATGGTTACATCTTCCACAGAGACCACACCTAACTGAAGTGTAATAATTCCTGCATAATAATATACGTTCTGAAATGCCTATCTCAGAAAGAAAATGAAGTTATGAATATTTCAAATATACTTGACCACATGATAAAATGTAATGTCTCTGGACATATTTATTTTAAAGAACAATTTTCACATTCGAGAAGTTTTATGTCAAATGTTCATAATTCAATACATGTTATATATGAGTTCTTGATGCCAATATCTTTTGTTTTATATTATTCAATTGGTTTTCAGTGTTGGAATATAATGGATAGTCTAATAAATTCAGAAACATATTAATTGCTGCAACTACTATTTCTTCTGCTATTGCTGTTGAAATTGTTGTTGAGAAGCTCTACTATACTATACTTCAGCAAATCTATGGTACAAAAGAAACCAATTAAATTTTCAGGAGTCATTCAGAGATCCTTAACCTTTGACAGATTGATATAAAACATTGAACTTCTTGATATGGATCAAACTTTTGCATTTGATCTTCAATTGTTATTGTAAGATTCTGAGGCAATCTGCTTGAATACATAGGACTTAAAACATGGGATCTTCGTTTTAAAGATAATAAAGTGCTTCTTGTGAAATATTTAGCAGCCAGAACGAGCAGAATAAGCAGCTCTGTTGAAATTATTTTTTTGGTGTTTTCATTGCTGCTGTCGGTATTTAGTTTCAGGTCAGCTCTTTTTAAGCATACCTGTAATCAAAGATATTTTAGTTATGCTGTCAGTTACTATAGACTATGATTGTTTTGTCTTTTTGTTAAATATTGCGTTCCTGGACTACATTATCCAATGTTACATTTTATTTTTAAAACAGTAGGATGTGATTTGATATTTCTAGTATCCTGAGCCTTTGAATAGCAAACTACACATCAGTCTCTTAACCAAGCAATCTTGTTGGTTTCTAGGGTCCACACTTTCTCCACTCATCAACAAAAGTAGTCATGTGTGCAATGTTGTTTGGATAAAGCCCCCACATTCACTGATCACTTTGTATCTAGTATGACTCTGTACTCACTATGTAAATCTTCTCCCTTCAACCATGCACATGACCATGCACATATACACGGCAAGTGTGAAAAAGCACAACTGGTTGATTCATATCAAGACCATCAATCCAAACACTGTCCCTTTTTTAGTCTCAAACAATGTGGTTCAGAGCTAGTTCCAGTTCACCTGATATTAATCTATATCCCCACTATCACCACCACATTTCTCTCTGGGAATCTTCTTGATGTTTAAAAACAGTGTTGTGTTCTCTATTCTCAAGAAGTCTCTTCTTCATGATCCTCAGTGCAGCTGCCATAAAATCCACAATAATGAACATTGTATTCAGTCATTCACTCCCAAGAGATTGACACTCGGGGATTCTGTCACTATATTTGTCTTTCATGCACTGATGACAGTATCGCCTGATTGGCACGTAAAAAGCACCATTCGAGTGTGGTCGATGCTAATGCCATCTGACTGACCCCGTGTCAGTGGCACATAAAAAGCACTATTCAAGTGTGATCATTGCCAGTGGCATGTAAAAAGCACCCACTACATTCTCGGAGTGGCTGGCATTAGGAAAGGCATCCAGCTGTATAAACTTTGCCTGATCAGATTGGAGCCTGATGCAACCTTCTGGCTTGCCAGCCCTCAGTCAAACTGTCCAGTCCATGCCAGCATGGAAAGCAGATGTTAAATGATGACGATGATGAGTGTTGAGAATGAGGCACCCACTGGCTTGCAAATGTTCAAGAGGAATGTTAAGACATTAAAATCATTGGTTTTATAGGATCTGCAAAAGCTATAGGCATAGCCACTTCCTCTAAAATTAACCATTAATATAAAAAGAGTTGTAGACAGTCCAGACAAAGATTAGTCTTGACACACAGAATGTAAGTCAAATGTTTAAACAAGATTTAAAAATTCATAATTTCAGATACGTTTTATTCTATTTTCACTAGGATTACTGCAGTTAAGCGATGGGTAGGAATGAATTAGTTGTACAGATAGATCCAAAGACTAGCATTGTGATAGGTGAGCAATTATAGACTTTTAGTAAAGTCCATAATCAGGAAAAAAAACCCAGTGTGAGTTTGCATAGAAGTGAGTAATTCAAAAAGGAAATATGACAGTTAAAATATATGTAGTTAGAGAAAATAGATCTATTTCAAGCTCAGGCCATTTATTGAGACAGAATTGTTAAAGTATTGTGTGTAGTTGTCCAAGAATGATGGTGGTAATAGGTTTAGCATCATAAAGCAGTGAATTGGTAGAATTGCTTGAATGTCAGACAAAATACCTTATATTTATTCTTGAAATTTCCTTCTGATGTAAACATTGACTTTCATCCTTCTAAGGCTCAGTAAAATAAAATAAAATAGTGATCACGGGAAGTATATTGATAGGATTGCTAGAGGGCAGGGCAAAATACTTTGTGGTGTTTGCTCTAATTCTTTATGTACTGAATGCCCAGACAGATGTAGCAAACTTTCTTGTATCTACCCAATAAGATGGTGTCTAGTAAAAATGCCTGAAGGAAGGATATAAGTGACAATGAACTTTGTATTCTTCCTTGAAAATTCCATGACAAAAACACAGCTCTTATCAAAGAATCACCAGAGGGTGGGTTCAGTGATATGATTACATCAGTAAATTATAGTCTCTTGTGAATGGCAACCTTGTTGTCTGCAGTCAACATGTATTGTATAATGTCTCTTCAGCTGGACAGTCAATACTAATAAACAGCCATTTCTTTCACCTCAGGAAGATGCAGTTTCTACTGTTTAGTCCAAAGACAATTCTGATTGAGTGGAACAATGATCAAAAATATTCCAGCCATGAATATCCTGGCAATTTTAGATAGGTGAATATACATAGTCAGGTTTCACTGCTTTTACTCTTGTTGGCATGGGAGTATCGGACAGATAATACATGTTGCATATTCTCTGTAGATATATACAAGTACCTATAGTTAAAGTTGGAGAATTCACATTTCTTGCTGTTTATGTTTTTGACAGAAGCATTTTAATCATACATCAATACAAACCTGGGATCAAAGGGCATCCAGCCAGAAACATACTGGCTTTATAGGAGTATATGTGTCTAATATGTTCTCCCCACTTTTAAGATGATAAGGTGTATGTAAAGAAAAATTTGACTCCTATTTCTCTTGTTGCCAGTTAATTGTGATTAAGGTAGCAAAGTTCACATTTTATACTGTTAATTTTGTTGAGAGAAATATTTAATTAACCTCTAATGTTGGGGTCAGAGTTTAGAATTAAGATTGAGGTTATAGCTATTAGAGTCTGCTCTATGGTTGAGATCAGATGTGAGAGAGAAAGAGAGTGAGAGGGGGGGGGGTGAGGAAAGGTAGAAGAAGGGAGGGTGAGGAGGAGAGAAATAGAAGTGTAAGCAAGTAAGTAATGCATGTATCACCGTGTGGTTATGAAGTATTTCTCAACCAGATGGTTTCCAATTTGGTGCACTGTATAGTGTCTTGGGTAATGCTTTGTGAGTGGTTGGTGGACGGTGTATAGAAACTCACCTGTTTTGCCTGACAGCCTTGAATTGGACTTTTCTTCCTCAGCTTTTGTCTTATTACCCCTGCTTGACCAATACTCCCTGATTAACTTGCCAATAGATCCTATCCCCAAGTTCCTTCTTCTGCTGCTTTCTTCCTTGTGAACTCTTCACTTCTCTCAAGAAAAAAAAAAAACAAAACAAACAAAACAAAACGTACAAGTGTTATGTTCAGCTTTTAATCTGTTTGTTTCTGCTATTTCTTCATGTGGATATCAGTTTCTTTATCACACTCATCGCTCTTCTTTTGTGAATTTTAGCACTGTCCTCTCATACTTTGGACATTTAACAAAACACTCAAGAATTTTTACCGTAGTTGTGGAAGTTTTACCAGTTTCTTTAACTTATTTTCTCATTACAGAATTCTTACATTTTTTTCTTTTTCAAATTTAAGACTAAACAACACCCTTTCTTTGTTCAAAATCGTTTTCACTCCCATGTGTATATTTGTCATACACTTGCACATACATAACACCCTCCACATTGCTGTTATCATCTCATGTGCTTTACTAATATATTTATTCCCTTTTCTTGCACATGCAACTGTCCTCACCTCATGTTCCACACCATCCAACATAAAGATTACACACACGCACACACAATACCCCCACTAACTCATACCTATATTCTTCCACATTTGCCCACTTATACACTTACATATACCATACTAACATACATACATATACATCATTTCCACTTATGCACATTTTCAAAACACAGATTCATCTATACTTGCATCTACACATCCATACTTCCCTCCTTTTAACTACCCTACAAAATATTTGTATCTGGCTTCTAACCCATCACCTGTTTTCTCACTCTATCCCTTTCACATTCCCTCTATGCCTCACTCTTACTTTCTTCTGAGGAAAGACTAACGTCAGAGTCATTAAGACACATTCTCTTTCTATTAAAATATTAATCTAACTTATTAGTTTTCAGACTGTGTTCCTCCTTCTTTATCATTTTTTACTGTTCATCTCTTTATATATATATATATATATATATATATATATATATATATATATGTATATATATATGTAGGTATGTATATATATGTCAATATGGAGCAAATTTTCACACAGGTGGCTGCCATGATTTAGTGCAAAAGGAATCAGGTGCAATTCAATGTGACAGATTGGGGCTCTCCATCATGGTAGCACATGCTGAAGAAGGTGGGGCTATAATGCCAATCTGGAAACCGGTCCATGTGAGTCCAAATACTTGAATGTATGCTGAGAGATTGTCTTAGCCTGTTTGCCTTCAGATAGCTGATTTGTATAGTTATTATCAGTGTATTTTGGCAATTTAAATAAGAGTTTTGACTGTTATTTCCAGCAGGTAGACATACTTATTATGTCCTTTGATTAATTTTAATCCATCAGCTATCTTTATATATGTATATATGTATATATATGTGTGTGGGTGTGTGTATACATATATATATATACATATATCGTCATCATCGTCATTTAACATCCGCTTTCCATGCTGTCATGAGTTAGGCAGTTTGACTGAGGGCTGGCAAGCCAGAAGGCTGCACCAGGCTCCAATCTGATCAGGCAAACTTTCTACAGCTGGATGCCCTTCCTAATGCCAACCACTCTGAGAGTGTAGTGGGTGCTTTTACATGCCACCGGCATGAGGGCCAGTTAGGCGGTACTGGCATCAGCTATGCTCAAATGGTGCTTTTTACATACCACTCGCTGGAGTTTGATGTTGCTGCCCTCATCTGTGTTTCTTGCTGCAAGGTATGTTCATCCAGAACTCCTGACAGGGGGAGATCCAGCTTTGTTTATATACAACTTTCTGTTTCTACTGCCAGACCAGCATGAGAAAGCAGATTTAATGGTGATGAGAGACACATTTGATGTTCATATTTTTGTCTATTTGTAGGTGTTCTGATATCTAAAGTTAAGGTCTGATGAATAAACAGAAATACAATAGATACAATTAGTCAGTGAAGTCATATATAATGTAGTAAACATTAAAATGTTAATTAAAAATAATTATTCAGAAAGGAAAAGAGCATATTAGTCAATGATGAATATTATTTTAGTTATTCTGGGAAAAACAGGAGAAAAAATCCACACATATTTTGATCTTTTATTGAACTCATTTGTGAGAAATAACTATATATGTTGAAGTAGTGATGGGAGAATTTTTGAGGAATGGTACGAAATTGCGAACTCATTTGTGTAGAAAATTAGAATTGTTCACAGAATAAATTATTTAGAGATTTCAACCAGACATATTTTGAGCTCATCTGTGAAACATAAATTTCCCTAAACTTGTTGAAGTATTGATAGAAGAATTCCTTAGTGATCATACAAGATTGTACACTTGTTAGCAGAGAAAATTAGAATTGTCACAGAATAAATTTCTTAGAGACATAATCTGCAAGAAAAACAGCAAAAGTTATGTTAATACTAATGTATTGAATGAAGACAACATTAAAAGCTTAACTAGAAACAATTACTTGGTGATGAGGATAAAGCAATATTAATTATTGTTTGAATATTGGTTTAATTATTTTAGAAAGTGTGTGAGATTAGTGTTGACATGTTTCAGTATCATTATGACTTCACCTGCAAGACACAGACTTCACCATAGTTGCTGTAGTGGTGGTGGAAAAAATCATGAAGTGAATGTGTAAACTTTTAAATGTCTGAAGAGGTGTGACATTACTGTAGTAAAGGAACTTGAAGCTATGTTGTGTAAATGCAGCCATGCCACATTGGCCTTTTTACACGTGGGTAAAGTAACAATGCTGAAAGTCCTGGATTCAACCAAGATGCAAACCCTTTTGTCTCATCCCATTTTTGGGGTGATTTAGACAATGAATGACATCTTTGAAGTTTGTTAAATATAGGGTCATCAAGGAATTTTCAAAAAGCTCACACCAGGTTTTATCCATGGTTGGAGCAACCCATTAATACTAAACCAAACACTTTTTCTGCAACACTCAATGTTTTGAACCACCTTGGATTCACTGACTGACAAGTGTAATGCTCAACTTGCCCAGCTGGTTGCTATTTCTAGCAGATTGAGTAATTGCTTAGAGTTTCAGCCAATTGTTTTTATCTTATAGTGTTCCTAATCACCTCCATGTCTATGACAATGCTTTTTGACTCTCTAGATAGAGCAACTACGAGGAGACATTAAAAAAATGACAATCAAAGTTAAATTATTTTAGGTTCTTCAAATACACAACCTCTTCATTTTATTGTTACTTATGAAAGAATTACATTAACACAGTGATCCCACTGTTTAAACTGTATGAATCCTATTGAATCATTTTATGGCAAACAAGATACTAGTATGTAATTTTTATATTCATCACTACACCATCTCCTTAGCCTAGCTATTCAGACCTTGCATATCTAATCTATCACACACATAAGTATGGATGATACTAGAAAGGCACGGCTAATGATGGGAAATGTCCTTAACTATTTTGATATCTGCCTGTAATAGTTCTTCATTCTGTGATACAAGCTTCTTGTTTTAGAGTGATCTAAATTAAAATGTTCCATCAAAATTCCATATCAATTTGTGTTTTAAACAACATCTTAGTAATGACTAAATTATTTTACTAAATTTCCATTATTCTAAAAATCAATCAAAACTAAAAGCAATGTTTTTTATCATAAATATGATGAAGAAAAAAGGCTGGCACTTGAATTCTCATTATAGTTTATTAAAAATATAGTGTAATGTGAAGGTGAATGTCTCTTTACTCCTCTGGGCTACATACACACTTTCTCTCTCTCTCTCTCTCTCTCCTCGTCTCTCATTCTTACTATTTCCCCTCCCCTTTTCTTCTCTCTATTTCTCCTCTCTCTCACTTTCTCTCCCACTCTCTCTCTGTACTTATGCTATCGCTGCTATAATAGCCTCTGAACTAGCTAGTTACATATTACTTCTTCACTTCCACCAATGCTCACTCAACACACCTGTCTCTCTCATCTGCTTATTCATAGTATGTATCTTCCCTGTGACTTGCCAACCCACTAGCTATTCTGTTCAGTTCTTCATTCCCAAAACTTCAGACTTCTGAAATTCTCTTCAGTTCATATTTTCTCCTGCAGACGTTGATTTACAAAAGTTCAAAATACAACATCAATCAAATGAATATTACCAATGCACACATATCTTACTACTCATTAAGTAAGGTAAAAAGAAAAAAAGTCTTGATGTAATTTTTAACACCAGTTTCATAGTGAGAAATAGATGAGAGACCAATCTAAAGTTCAGTAGGAAACTAAACAACAAGGTACACTGGAACAATGTTGATTAAGGTTTTCTGTCTAGAAACAGTATTAAATGCCTGTGGGTGATTTGAACTTATAATCCAAAATAAATGGTTCCATACCTTTTTCATTTAGTTATATTATCCCTGCATTACTTTAAAAATACACTGAGTGTGTAATATTGGCTCAGATGTTATTGTCATTGTTGATTAGCAGTCGAATAGTACTGATCTAAAGCATACCAGGTGAGTTTTTTCAAACTTAGTATATTCAACACTACATTATGCAGTGTTTCTATCTTTTCTTTTTAAGAATAGTTTGTTTTTAAGATGATTTAGCTACAATTTTAGCAGATCAAAAGACTACAAAGAGGTTCCTTTGCTAATGCTAAATTCTAGTGATATCTATAAAGAGCATAACACATTTTTGAGTAGATTCTAAATCCTATTTCAGCAAAACGAATTTTGGTCATAGTAGAAATTAAACTTTGTAAACTCTCAAAGGATTGAGACAACATTCTTGTTCATTATAAATTCACAATATACTGAGAGAATGTGGAAAGTTTTTAGCAAAGAAAATTTGACATTATATTAAATTACTACTACCAAATTCATTCAAATTTAGTTTCTAGGAGAGGTAAAGGATGAAGACCATTCTTATTCCTCATAAATTCAAAATAAACCATGAAGATAAGATGTCAGTTGTAAAGCAAAGGAACATTGAGATATCATATCCAATTACTGGCACCGAATGCTTTCAAACACAAAGGATGGTATAAAATGCTCAAGTAATAAACTTGCTGACAATTTGTGCATAATAAAGCTGTTGATATAATCTAATAATATAAATACTCAAAACAAAATATTCTCAGATGAGAAGTAAAGGATAAAGAAGTATTTCATTTACTAAGCTAGTGATGATGTATTGCAGCTAAGAAAGTTGATAGTGTGTCAGGTTGTCAGTCCAAGGGTTGAGGGTTCATATGTTTCTATTCAATCAGTGTTTTGACTGTTTCACTAGTCAAGTCATTATGGATATTTATTAATTCTATAACAGAGATATGCTCAGATTCAAAAACAAAACAAGATAGGGATTAACCCTTGGTAAGAAGATGTGGTTGTAACAGTCAAAGTTTTCTTAGTGATTATCGTACTGTGTTGCAAATGTGTGCATTTTGTTTTCTTGTGATGAATAAGAAAAGACATAATAATAATTAAAAAGGCCAAAGTAAATTTCCTGAATTCTCTTTACCTATAATTTCTCAATTCAGATAGTTTTGCACAAAATGTTGCTGGATTCACTGTCTGCTTTGCATCCAACTATGCATGTATAACTGTGTGTACACATGCATGCACAAAAACACAAGCATATTGACACACACAATGAGCCATCACCTGGTTTCTCTTAGTCTTTTCTTCCTTGAATAGTGGTGGATGAAATGTGGGCTGTGAATGTTGTAACTTTATGAGTGAAGCCATTATGATTGAGGATTATTGAATAGGTGCACGAGTGGCTGTGTGGTAAGTAGCTTGCTCACCAACCACATGGTTCCAGGTTCAATCCCACAGTGTGGCACTTTGGGCAAATGTCTTCAACTATACCTTAGGGCTGACCAAAGCCTTGTGAATGGTAGACAGAAACTGAAAGAATCCTGTCGTATTTATATTTATTTTCTCTCCTTGTTTCTTTCTGTGTTCCTTTCTGTGGAAGAGCGTAGGCTCGAAATGTTAAGGACTTTTTCACTTCCCGAGCATTAAACTAATACATCTGTTTGTGGTCTACACCACCTGACTTCGTCTTTTGTTTCTTTTGTGAATTCTCCCCTTATATAT
>NC_068981.1:43645646-43676988 GCF_001194135.2 Octopus bimaculoides
TATATATATATATATGTGTGTATGTATGTATGTATGTGTTTGTCTCCCTACCATCACTTGACAACTGTTGTTGGTACATTTACATCCCTGTAACTTAGCAGTTTGGCAAAAGACACTGATAGAATAAGTACTAGGTTTACAAAGAATAAATCCTGGGATCGATTTGTTCAACTAAAATGGTGCTCCAGCATGGCTACAGTCAAATGACTGAAACAAATAAAAGAATAGGAATTAATAGGTTTAGATTAAATCCGTTTTGCAAGAAAAAACAGTAGAGTCAAACAAAAGTATTGAATTAGACTATAAAAAGTTAGAAACAAACAATCATTATTAACAAAACAATATATCACAATGTAGTCAACTGTTAAATACAGATCAGTAATTGAAGCAATCAAAGGAAAGCAATAAACTACTATGCCAAAATAGGATATGATTTAGCAAAACTAGATATGATCATGAGAAGACAACTGAATTACCCAATGAAAAGTGATATAAAACCAACATCTGTATTAGAAGAACAGGACATGATTATATAATCAACAAGCAGCACCAAAGCAACCACTGTACTGGCTAATGAACAGAGATATTACAATAATAATTAAAGGATATGAATTTTTAAAATACTGTTATATTTGAGGATGGTCATATTTTGCCAATCAGACATAAGCACTTTATATTTGGTCTTCACTTCAGCTTTGTAATATTTTTTTGTCAAAATTCTTTCATCACGTATTCTGTGACCTCTTCAGCAGTTCTTTATTCCACATGTCACCTCTTATTCAGCTTATTTTTTCTTTCTGTGGTGTGTAAAACATCATAACTCAGATATAGAATTGAAGTAAACAAATGAAACTAGAGCAAACAAAAACTTGGCAAATGACACAATGGCATCCATACACATCAGCTAAAAACAATATTCATGCACAAGAGAATGAATCAGTTCCATTATGACTTTAATCTACCTGAAATGCCAAAAACACAACCAATCATTGAGGCCTGGAACTCAAGTCTTGAGAAAATCTAATATGAAGAAAGAGACTGGTAAACATACAGGTCAACTGTAAGTTTTTCTTGAAACAGCCTGACAAGGACTGAGGACCATATATGTGGTTGGTGTAAGGTTCTAGTCACATGGCATGTAACAAGGTAGTGGAATAGAATGTTAGATAGCACCAGCAGAGAAATAAACATGCCTGGAGTGATTAGAACAATATCAAGTATGTAAAAGAAAAGTGATACATTGAAATGTACTTTGCAAAGGGCCAAGCCAAACCTAATGAAAACAAAGGTATGAGATGCTTTGAACGTATTAAACAGAGTTTAAACATCATTAATTAGTATGGATAAAAGGATAATGGCACACTTGCATTCATTGACATCAAAAACAGAAACGATAGAGATATACTATTAGAAGAGATTGTTGAATGAAGAGCATGTAAAGTAGAAAGAGGACCCATTTCAAGAAGACTTAAGGTATAAAATTGCCATCATCTGAAATTGGCAACTGAATGGTTGGAAAAGTGGTTAAGGATACGAAAATAGGATAGTAGTAGAATACCATGGATAGTCCTTCAATTGGTCAAAATCTATCTCATGTTATTTTTGTCTTTACCACATTATGTTGACATATGCCACTCTCCCTTAATCTTCTCCTGTTACTTTCTCTCTTGACCCATCATGCTGCTCTTGTTCTTCTTGTCAATCTCCATACCATCAACCAGCACGTAGTTTCACAGCATATCCCAATTTCTTCTCTCCTATTTTCCTTATACCCTCTGCTCCCACCACTCTATTTCCTCATCATACATCATTGTACTCTTGTTCTCTGTTTGGAAACGGGTGCAATGGCTGTAAGTGCATTCCCTAAGATTTTTGATGCAGCAACGAAAATGCTTTTTCTCCCTGAAAAACTTCACTGGACCTGGGTTTTTGCCCCCTAAGCAAATTTCTTTACCCCAGTCATAGTCATTACTCTCCCCACTCTTGACCCACACTTTGAAGAAAGAGAGACAACATAGAGTAGAAAGATCTCTTTAATCTTAGAGAAGATGAGGCACGTGATCTAGTAGTGGTGCCATAATGAAATGCATCCAGGACATTCTGCAAAGTGGATGGCGAAAGAACAGATACAATGTGGAGATAACTTCTTATTCTTAGCAAAAGTATTACAACTTCTTTAATACCAGTACCATGATAAAAAGCTCTAAATTATGCCTATAAAATGTCTGACATTAAAAAGAAATCCAGCCCTTCCAACTACACCAAAAGAGAACAAGTGAGTGAGATACAGTCCTCTGATTTATCAAGGAGAGCAGTAACTCCATGTAACTGAGTCTGGCTATGATGACTTGTGCAAGCCATGCCACCATGGAAAGAAGTCATCAAAATGATGGTAATGATAATGATGATGAAATGGAGAGAACGCTATATGAATCCTTTTCTACTGTGAGCATGTGCTTTATAATATATTCTGGCATTAATAGCTATCAAAATTGTATCATTTTGCAGACTAAAATATATGTATAACCAGAACGATAAAAAGAATTTTCCTTTTTGTGTTTGTGTTTGTGTGTGTTTTATTTTGGTGGGACTCTGGGGTTCAATTGCAGGTTTGATCCTTGTCATAAAACTTTTGCTGTCTCTGTTTCTTTTATCCTCTTGTTATCATATTTCCATAAGAAACAATGCTAGTCTTATATCAGTTTAGACTTTTGTTGTATAATCTTTTACTCTTTAGTTTTAAGAGAGCTTGTTTTTATTTCTTATATTTGTCTTTACTTCTATTGTGGTATATTGGCTTTATTTTATAGTTTATATCTATAAATTTTTTTATTTATTATTTCATCATATGACATTTACATCCTTTTGTATTGTGTATGTGTGTGTGTGTCTGTGTGAGGTATTCATATATACGTGTATATATATATTTATATATGGCCTATGTTCAGTGTTGTGAGGACCAGAGAATTGAAGTATTCCACATTGCAAGACAGCGTGAGTGAGAAAATTATCATAGGAGAGAAATGTGTCTGCATGGATGATGTTGCTTTTGCTTTTAATGAGTCTGCAAGGAAAGAGGCTTGACGATGCCATTATGAAAGACTGATGAATGTGGAGGATGAATGGGAGGAGAAGAATCTGCCAAATGTTGACCCAGTTGAGGGACCAGCTACCTGAATTGACAGTACCCAGGTAGATAAAGCAATTAAGGATAGGAATCACCCCTGAGATGCTTAAAATATATGGTGGTGTGGATTATGGTCTAGTCACCCATATTGTAAATCAGGTGGTTCATGAAGGAATCATACCCAATGACTGGTGTAGCAGCACCATAGTCAACTGCTACGAAGGTAAAGGTGATACCGTTGATAGAAATAATTACTGAGGTATCAAATTGTTCGATCAGGTGATCTAAGTTATGGAGAGTGTCATAGCTCAACTAATTAGGGAGAGAGTTAGTCCAGATGAGATGCAGATTGGTTTTGTGCCAGGTAGAAGCACCACTGATGCTATATTTCAGGTAAGGCAACTGCAGGAGAAATACCTAGCCAAAAATAAACATCTGTATTTGACTTTTATTGACTTGGAGAAAGCTTGCGGAAACTAGGTTCAGATGAGTGGTTGGTGAGCCCTCTAGAAGCCTTGTACAGTGACACTGCCAGTAAAGTATGGGTTAGCAATGAGTACAATGAAGAATTCAGGGTACAAATAGGGGTTCAGCAAGGATCGGTATTCAGCCTCCGCTTATTCATCATAGTCTACTAGGCAATAACAGAGGAATTCAAGACAGGCTGCCCTTGAGAGCTCCTCTATGCTGTTGACCTGTTCTTATAGCTGAATCACTACCTGAACTAGAGAAGAGGTTTCAGGTATGGCAGCAATATCTAACTAGAATCAAAGGGCCTTAGAGTTAACCTAGCAAAACCAAATTCATAGTAAGTAGGAAGGCAGAGAAAGCACAAATCCCTTCAGGTAGATGGCCCTACTCAATCTGTAGAACAGGTGTGGGCAGTAACTCCATAAGATGCACCCTGAGTTGTAGTGAAAAAAAATGTTACAAAAGAAGGAAAATGCATACAATTTACATACTTTCAATATATTTTGAAGGATAAAATGCTATTATAGTCTACCAGGTTTGCATATTGCTAATCATTAAAAATGGTGAAAATATTGTAATTTCATATCTGAAGGAGTTTTTGTTCATGTTTCTTGCATGAAATATTGTAAATGAACAGGTTTGTAGAGAAAAATTTAAGAAGTAATTGGTGATTGTTATTATTAAAGATAGAGGAATTAATTGCATTTTTTTGTTTGGCTGTGGGGGCACTTTTTTCTAGGGTACACTTTTCTGGGATGAGAAATTTATAGTACTTATATTATAAAGTTATAGGCTCATGAGTTAATGTAGTGAAATAAGATATGTACAGAGTTGGTTATGTGTTCATGAATTAAAATATTTACAAAAGACAAAATTGGTTATGCATTCATATTCAGGCATGGTTTGTATTTTTCAATACATATAGTTTCCATCAATTACCTCTCACTAAATTTTTTTTACATGCTGGTTCATTTACAAACGAACTCTCATACAAGAAACATGGACTAAAAACTTCTTCAGATAATATGAAATTGCAATATGTTCATCAATTGCAATGTCATGATTAGCAAAACACAAAACCAGTAGACTATCATAATATTCTGTCCTTTAAAACATAGTAAGAATACATAAATTGTGTGCATTTTCCTTTTTTGTTAAATATTTTTTCACTATATATACACATACATACATACACACACACAAACACACACACATACAAACATATATATAAGGAAAATTAGACAATGTAGAAAATGCTAAAATAGTTTTATCATGAAGAACATTTTAGTACCGGTTTCAGTCACTGCAACTTTTTCAGCTTAGAGTAAAGCATGAAAAACAATTAAATTGTGGAGAAATTAAATTAAATGTATTTAAAAAATATCTTCATAGTTTTTAAATACAAATATTCTTTTAGATCTGCTACTACCTACTATTAAGCCTTCACAAAAGTAAAAGATGAGAGAGAGAAAATGAAAATGTCCTTTGCATTTGAAAACTATAGAAATATTTTTAAAAAAAACATTTCATTTGATTTTTCCACAATTTAATTGATTTTCATGCTTTTATTCTGAGTTGAAAAAGTCGCAAAGACTGAAACTGGTTCTAAAACGTTCTTTATGATAAAATTATTTTAGCATTTTCTATCTTGTTTTATTTTCCTTATACATATCAACTTGTGTGTTACTTTTCAACTTTCTACATACATACATATATATATATATATATATTACTTTGCAGGCACTTGAACATCTAATGTATGGCACTCCGTGCACCATTACAGGCAACGTTGATTTGATGGAAAGAGTGAACTCATGTACAATACTAATATTTTATCACTATAAACAAATCATCTGTGCAAGTTGTTTAGTAAGAAATTGTGGAATCATCTTTCTTGGACTTGAGAGACTATCAAAATGAAGAACATTATCTTACATTAGTGGTTGCTTTCATCTAATCATAAGATTGTCTAACAGACTTATGACTTTAACCATCAAATTTTTTTCAACTTTAGAACAACTATATTTGTTGTTGATTTTACAGCTGTAGATGTGTTGTACTCCACCACCACTCACATGATGACAGCAGGACAGTTTGAAGAGTATGTGACATATGCTGATGATCTGCAGTGTATACAACATTCCAATTTATGAGTAAATAGTGTTCGTGAATGATGACACATGACTGAAAGCTACAATGATGAGACGATTCTTAGAAGAGATCAACTGAACATTTTGGTGGTTGTATGCAATTATGGAATCATCCAAATTGGCAGTTGTCAAAAATTGTAGACAATCAAAGATCACAGAATTTATCAACTGGGTAAGAGTGCAATTTAAAATGTCATTGTTATGCAAACTACAAGTTTATCACTTGTTAAGGCTTGTACAGGAAATGGGTATTTGAACTAACGAAAGCCACATCCTATTTTCAGAAAGAGTAAGAAATGATTTATTGGTTTCTTGTTAAGAGAACTGCTTGGAGATCATTTAACTATATCAGAAGATGGTGAACCAGTTGATTTGCAATAATTTTTCAATATAAAAAATTGAAAAAGTAAATTCAATTTTTGCTGATTAAAACTTTTCCCATATTAAAATAAAAATGAAAAGACTCAAACACACAGTACCCACATGTGCACGTGAGCACGCACACACACGCACACACACACACACACACACACACACACACACACACACTTTTATTTCTTTGTTTGTTAATTTGTTTCTCTTCTATTCTTTATTCAGTCGTCAGACATTTTTACTCCTTTAAGTTTTACTAGACGAACCCAATAGTGCTTTGTAAAGTAAATAGCATTCAGATGTAGATTGCATGCCAAATCAGAAACAATGGAACACGACATAGTCCTCTTAATTCCCAAATACTCTCAAACAATTCAACACATGCCACCATGGAAAGAGAATATAAAATGTAGGAAATGATATATATATATTTGTGTGTGTGTGTGTGTGTGTGTTGTGAGTCTGTATGTATTTATGTGTGTATGTTGGTGTGTGTGTGTGTGTGTATAGTCAGTAAAGCATAAATCTGGAAAAGAATAAATCCATGGAATGTCTTCACCTTGGCTACTCCACTAAGACTATACCTATGCCATCTAATGAGCTGTACACTTGAATGCTACAAGAAAAGATGACGTAATAAGGCAAATGAGATGGAAAGCCTTCTAGCACGACCTAGCCATGCCATCCCCAGAGAGCAACACCTATGGAATCAAATCTAGGAAATACTCACACAAGATGAAGGATCTCAAGCCCTTCGAAGTGGACCTACTGGGCATCATTCCCAAGCTAAAATTCCATAAGTCTTCTCGCTCCTTCCAACAAAAGCTCCATGCTGACATTAGATTAATAAACAAATCTTGGACAGGTCCCTAACCTTTGCAGATAAGACTAAAAACCTATACAGGATAGACACCCCTTATTACGATAGGCTGCAAGAAAAAATATTACACAGAATTATAGCATGCTTTCCCACATACATACAACAACAGCGAAGTCAAACAATTAGCCAACGATCTAGATATAGCTGATAGGGTAGAGATCTTAGCTAAAAGGAACGCCTTTATTACCATCAAAGATCATAAACCGAACTTTGCCTCAAACTCTAAATGCCACCTGATTAACCCGGCCAAATCCGAGATCGGTCAAGTGAGCAAGCATATATTGAGAAACATCAATAACGACATAAAGAGAGCCACCAAACGTTTCCTATGGCATGACACCAACGAGGTGATTGCATGGTTTTGATACCAACAAGGGGAGCGGTAGAGTAAGGTTCACCCTGCTTGACATAATCGATTTTTACTTGTTTATATCAAAATAGTTACTGGTCAAAGTGCTTCCCCTTGCTAGGGACGTTAGTGACAGAGATATAGACGTCATTATGCACGCCAGAAAAAGTGTTGTTCAGTAAAAGTTTGGCATGAGACTCTATATGCTAGCAGATTTAGGGACCACATCTCCTACGTGTTGGACCCCTACATCCATAGAAGGAAGCGCCACAGAAATATCATTTGGTTTGCCCTCCCTCTTCTCTCTTCATGTATAAACGTATATTCCTTAAGTTAATAGATAGACATTTCACACATAGGTATGAACGCATTTTTAACAGGCACAGCCATAGGGTCTCTATTAGTAGTGCCCTCAATATTAAGAGCATTCTAGTTAGCACCCCTAGACCATAAGCGATGGCAGGATGTTCATGCAGGAACCACAACAGATGCCCACTGAGAGACCACTGCAAAACCAAGGGAATCATCTATGAAGCTGAGGTATGGACCGACCCTAATAGCAGCAACTTTCTCAGTGGCTACTACAGTAAGCAGGGACGATAGTACCAATAGAACCACCAGCAGCACAATTGCCAATGATAACAACAATAACAATACCAACGACAACCATGGTAGTATCCCTAACAGCAGCAGAAACATCAAGTTTCTCCAATGGCTACTACAGTAGCAGGCTTAACAATTCCAACAGTAGCAGCAGCAGAGGCATGAACAGAACCAGTGGTAACACCATTGCGAGGGATAACAACAATAACAACAATAACAGCAACAACAGCAATGGCAGTATCCCTAATAGAAATAACAGCAAAGACATTGCCAATGATATCTATGACAGTGACAGCGCCTCCATCAATGACAATGACCATAACAACAACAACAACAACAACGGCAGTACCATTACCAACACTGGCAGTGACAGTACCAACAGCGCCAGCACCACCAACAGCAGTATCAACAACAACGGTAGCAACAATGCCAACACCAACAGACATAACACTGCCAACACCCGACCACAGAGATACGTTGGCTGCTCCGAGAACACGTTCAAACAACGCCTCTCCAACTACAGATCCTCCTTCAGGATACTGGAAAGGAAATATGTTACATTAGCCAGCCATGTATGGCAGCTGGGAGATGATGGGATTCCATACACAATATTATAGAGAATCCTAGAAAATCCAGGATCCTACACAAATGGTATCAAGTGCTGTAAACTACGCAGAGTGGAACAAGCGAGGATCCTAAAGGATTCACCCAACCCAGGAAACATTCTTAACTCCAGAACAAAGCTCTTTGGACCGTGCTTGTATTTCAGGAATCATTTTCTCCCCCACATCAAACCCTTTTAAAGTATCAGCTTTATTCATCATCATCATCATCATCATCGTTTAACGTCCGTTTTCCATGCTAGCATGGGTTGGACGATTTGACTGAGGACTGGTGAAACCGGATGGCAACACCAGGCTCCAGTCTGATTTGGCAGAGTTTCTACAGCTGGATGCCCTTCCTAACGCCAACCACTCAGAGAGTGTAGTGGGTGCTTTTACGTGTCACCCGCACGAAAACGGCCACGCTCGAAATGGTGTCTTTTATGTGCCACCCGCACAAGCCAGTCCAGGGGCACTGGCAACGATCTCGCTCGAAAATCCTACAGGAGCCAGTCAGGCGGTACTGGCAACGGCCACGCTCAAAATGGTGCATCTCATGTGCCACCCGCACAAGAACCAGTCCAGGGGCACTGGCAACGATCTTACTTGGCTTGCCGGGTCTTCTCACGCACAGCCCATTTCCAAAGGTCTCGGTCCGTAGTCATCGCCTCGGTGAGGCCCAATGTACGAAAATCTATTTAGTCCTGTTTTATTCGATAGTATCTTTCAAAATATCGTGGCTTATAAGGAAGTTCAGCAGTGATGACAATCAATAATTATCTACAACAAATACATAGGGAAAAAGGCATCAGGAAAGGACTATTTTGTTCGAGCAAAAAATTAACGTCTTATTTCGATTATCAACAATAGAAGTGAGAAGACGAAAGGGTAGAGTACTGAAAACGAAGTATGATTACAATAAGTTGTACAGGTTCATAGGCATTTCACACCTTGAACCTCTGACCTAATCCATGCAAACTCCACTTTCTATTCCCACAGGTACACACACACACACCATTGTATTGACATACGAAATATGTAGCTACAGACATCGGTATAATGTTGATACTATTATTGTTGTTGACAGTTGGATATACAAAAGTTGTTGAGATAGTAGTGGTGAAGTTATTAGTTATGTTGGTTTTTCTGTTAGTAATGATGATGTTGGTGAAAGTTTTAGCGATGGTGGTGATCATATTGTTCGTGTTAATTGTACTGTTGCTGTTTATTCTCAAATTAATCATAAGATTGAAGACATTTCATTCAACTTTTAAAATTCACAAGAGTACCAAATTATTTAATGTGATTGTCTTTAATTTAGATGGAGTTGCTTATCTTCTTCACACTACTGTTGCCATTGTTGTTCATTAAGTAGTTGGTGGACTGGTGATGGTGATTGATATATTTGTTTGGGTGTTGATGGTAGTGTTGTCGGGGGGCCAAACTTGATTTAAATTTGCATATATGAAATATATGAGACATACTTATTGTGACCTATGTAAATAAATACGCACACATATTCACAATGTAAAATTTTCCCACATAACTTCTGCAAGTATTTATTTTGAGAGATACACCACCACTTGCATACATACTCGCATGCACACACACACACTCACACACACACACACACACACAGATAAACAGACAGATGCACATACACACACACACGTATCATGATTATCTCACGACTATCATTTTCAAATTGTTAACTATACTTTGATCTAAGATAAAATGTTGTGAAGCAGTCTTTAGGCTAGGAAGAAAGTCTAGTTTTGAATTTTAAAATCTGTTTTCATAAGAGTAAAATTGTAGACTATATCCCCAAATTAATGGTCATACTTTGCTTTCTGTGAGCACAAAATTCCTCAACATGAGATGATGTGATGTGTGGAATGCACATATATGCATTCATACAAACATAGGTAAATAGATGTAATGCATCCATAATTTTTACTTTTATTTATTAGCAGTAAAATTTTACCTCCTTTCTTTATATTTTTCCCTACATTTCCTTTCAATTATTATCAGTGCAATGATATATTATAGAGCACACATTTTCTGTTATCGTCATTGTTCCCACTTATTTTCCTTTCTCCAGAGACCTGTATTATTGCCTGAGAATGTCTCATGTTTGACTAAACAGATAATCTATTATATACAATCACTAACGAAAAATTCCTGTGGTGTGAAAAAATCTGTCACACAGTGGAAAGAGGATGATGAAAGTATGATCAAGAGGAAAAGATAGGTAGATAGATAGATAAATAGAGAGAGAGAGAGAGATTCAAACGAACACTATTGGAACATGCACACATACACACACACACTTATGAACACTACTGGAGAACACATATGCACACATACCCCACCACACACAGATGACAATTAGCTGTATGTGTGTTTGTGTGTGTGTGTGTGAGAGAGAGAGTGGGGGCTGTGTATTTGTATGAGTGAATGTGGAAGGTATCATGTGATGAACAACAAAGCTGAAGTTGATAGGTAACAAAATGAATAGTGTTGATTAAGAAATAAGATAAAATATGAGTAATGAAGATAGGCAAAATAGGCAAGAATATTTTTCAAAAGTCAGAATGAGAAATCAGGCTAGAAAAGTAGACATAACTAAAGAGAAGAGAAAAGATTTCCTATAAAGTAATCAAAGGATTATGAAGGCAATAATAGGATATTATTATCAAATGGTGAGATGCTTATGGCTTATATGGTACCACAACATTCCCATGGGTACTGCTTGTACTTTATTAATTTTTCAGGCTAAATTCATAATTTAACTGTTGTTTAAGTTGACCTTGTCATTTAGTATTATGTCATATGGCATTCACATAATTTTATATATGTAAATAAGCTGGCCTTATCTTCCATTCTTTAAAAGTCAGGAATATAATGAGGCAAATTCCAATGGCATGGTGTGAGTTTTGATTACCATGTTTGGTAATGTATTGGACATGTCTTTCCATAAATGTAACATACCTTCAACTACTACAAACGTAAGTTTAAAAAATGACTACTCTGTGCAGTTTGTTCACTCCACACATCTCAAACAACAACACTGCTAAATTGAATATGTTATGAATAATTTCCCTGAAACAAAAATAAGCCCATACATATAGATTGTGGATTACAGAATCAATATAATTAAAATAGCTTTGGGCAAGTGCCTTGTGGTATTTGTTTACTTTTTGAATTCAGATCATACCCATGTGAACTCTACATTCCAGCCATCTGTGGGTGATAAAATAATTTTCAATTGTCAAATATTTGGGTTTGATATAAATGACTGTGTCCTTGCATTCAGTAACCCATTATAATTAGAGTCCAATATCTAAAAATGGTTAAAGGATTAAAAGAAAATATATATAATGGGAAAATATCAATATTTTAATGCAAGAGTCATCATCATCGTCATTGCCATGTCATCATTATCATCAACATTACCCTCATCATAATTTCACTATTACCAACATAGACATGGGGAACTCTGATAAAAAAAAAAGACAAAAATGAAAAGTATATTACTTTATACACAACCAAAAGTCTTGTGGTTCAATAGTTTTAGGCAGCAATGCTAGAATAATAAATGAAATTCAATGTATTGCTGAAAGTGGATATCTATTTCTTGACTGTCATCCATAATTTAGATGGCATGTTTGCCTGCTTACATAAAGGAATGCTGCCTTGAAGTTGTCACTCAACTGGGACTATTGGATGACAAATATGTTAAGAGATAAGTTTTATGAAAGCTGTTTCAATATGATTCTGTATCAACGGCAATGCAGTGAGACAAGCTCTATTTGGTTGATTCATCTGCAGAAACTAACCACCAAATCTCTCTCAAATTAACTTCTACTGCATTTTAAAAGATGAAAATGCATTGAATAATGAATCTGGATTGGCTTTTGCGCAGGTAGCACATAAAATACACCATCTTGAGCATGGCCGTTGCCAGTACTGCCTGACTGGCCTTCGTGTGGGTGACACATAAAAGCACCCACTACACTCTCTGAGTGGTTGGCATTAGGAAGGGCATCCAGCCGTAGAAACTTTGCCAAATCAGATTGGAGCCTGGTGTAGCCATCTGGTTTCACCAGTCCTCAGTCAAATCGTCCAACCCATGCTAGCATAGAAAGTGGACGTTAAACGACGACGATGATGATGATGATGATATATATATATATATATATATATCATCATCATCATCGTTTAACGTCCGTTTTCCATGCTGGCATGAGTTGGATTGTTTGACTGGGGACTGGCAAGCCAGGAGGTCACACCAGGCTCCAATCTGATCTGGCAATGTTTATACAGCCCGATGCCCTTGGCTGCAGAGAACAGTAGCTACTATGAAAACAGTTGGTATATTATTGATTGTTGGTGTTGTTGTCTGACCACAACTAAGCCCTGATTCAATAGACCTACAATCAAGTATTTCCTAGCCTTATTTGTCCTGTTTCTTTGTGACATAGAGCTTATGGATGATGATGATGGTGATTATATATATATAACTCTATGTCACAAAGAAACAAGATAGGTAAGGCTAGAAAATGCTTGATCATAGGTCTAGTGAATCAGGGCTTACTTGTGGTCAAACAACAACACCAACAATCAATAGTATACCAACTGCTTTCATAGTCGCTACTGTTCTCTGCAGTCAGAGTAGAAGATCTTGAAAAACTTATGCAGTAAATTTCTACACGAAAATGTCTTTCAATAATTATTGCATAATATCTGATTGGAAAATAATATTGAAATGGTATAAACTACACACACATATGCACACAAATGGCCACACTTACACACGCACATACACATATATACATACATGCACACTTACACACATACACACACACATACATGCATACAAGCGATGAATCAAAGAAATAAATAAAATGTGAATCAATTATCAATATGACGGCATAGAGAAAACAATAAGAATATTAATCAGAATTGGTTGCTGAATTCTTTTCCGATCTGATGATCAGCAGAAAATAGAAATCATTCAGTAATTCAACGAATAAGGAATTCTTGAAGATAAAAACAGCAACAACAACAACAATATAAATACATAAATAAATAAAAGAAAAATTCAAATGAAAGAAGAAAAATATAAAAATAATACAGAAAAAAATAAAATAAAGATTAGCCTCAAATCCTAATCAGATGAATGTTGTGAATTGGCATCTCAGAAAATCATAAAAATAAAAGAGAAGTTGGGATAAAAGTGAAAAAGGGTGATATGAGATGGGTGGGGTGGATGGGTGAAAATTATTGAATGCTGTTTTCATAACTTTTGATGTCGAAACATTTTCTATTACTATGTTAAGTGCAGCGATGTTATCAAATGAGAAGTAAAGCTTCAGATAGCTTTGTTTAGATGAGTGAGTCATGTGTTTGGTTGTTCAACAACATTATCTGGCTGGGTATCTCAAGAAACCCAGTGGGTTTCTTTTTCTTTCTGTTATTATTATTATTTTTTTTTCTTTCAGTTATATTCTCTTAAACATCATTCTGCTCTGCTTTCCCTACCTCATCACCCATGCCATGACCTCCAAACCAACCAAAAACACATTTCCTTGATAATTATTACTTCTTATACTACCGTCATCACTATTGCCGCAACTATCAATATCATTATTGCAAAGGTAATGACGAATGTGATGGTAATAGTGATTGTGATGATGCCTGATGCCAGTGAAGATGATGAGGCAACAAAAAAAATTGTCATCATCATCTCCAGAATCATCCTCTTACATATAGTGTTGTCAGCATTAATATAATGGGTACGACACTTATAGTACACTGACCAGCACCATTACTGAAATATTCATTACCACCGCCACTGCCATCGCTGCCGCCACCACCACCATTAAATTTCCTCATTTTGATGATGACCAGCACTCCATTCACTAGAATCAGATTAATGAATCTTACAAGCTAACAAAGAATGCTCTTTGTTGTTTGCTCGAGGTGTTAGAAATAGCAGTCAAATTTCCCGCAAAATCAAATTCCACCTCTCAATCGAGGAAGCAAAAAATGAATAATGCATTACCATATAAACATAGTAAAAGAGAAAGAATGGTTATGAGTAATTTTGCCCAAACAAGATTAACATAGGACCATTTTCCAGAAGATACCGGTGTCTTTTCTTTTTTCCTTCCTACTAAAACCTTAGTCTTAATTAATTTTACCTTGAGACCACTAAATTCTAGATTTACTTTCCATACCTGGAAATTTCTCTCTAATTACTCTATAGATTTCTTTCTAATTACTTTCTAACTACTCTATAGATTGTTAGCATATAGCTATTCCTATGAACATCAAATCTTAAATTCCTCTCTGATGGTCTGTAGGACTATGATGAATAGGAGAGAATGGAGAAATGAACCTTGATGGTCTCTTATCTTCAGGCTAAATTTATCACTGAAATCATTGTTGACTTATTTTACTGCATTTTTGATCATAGTTTGTGCAGCCCTCATAAGCTATTAATCTACATATAGTTTCCTCAAAGGCTATCAAATTACTGAATGTGGTATTCTGTCAAATGCCTTTTCCAAATCAACAAAAACCAGGAGTAGAGGTTTATTCTTAGCCAAGTATTTCCTTTTTTTTCCTATGGTGCTTCTTCCTGGCATAAAGCCAAACTACATCTCATCTTGATGCCGCTGTTTTGGATCTATTGTGATATGACTCTCTCTCAGTGACCTTCCTAACCTGATTCAATTGTATGATCCTGCTATTGTAGCTTCTCTTTAAGGTACCTCCTTTGCATTTGCAGCAGTTCACAATTATACTACTCTGCCAGTCATTGGACAAGACACCTTCTTGCATAATTGATTAACTATCCAAGTGGGAATCCCATATAACCCAGATATTTTGAGCATCTCTGCAACTATTTTTGATGGATCAGCAGTTTTCCCTCTCTTCGGGCTCTTAATTACTTTAGCTACCAAACTGCAGTCCACTTGAATTGCTTTCCATTCTGTCAGATCAACATGAGGTAGCTCATCTTTATCCCATGTGTCCTCTTCTTCAGCACCCTCTCATAATAGTGCTTCCTCACTACTTTCTAGTTTTCAGTATGGTTGGCAAGTATGCATTCATCATTCTGAATATACTTCTCACCAATGATGTCTTACTTCTCTCTCATGCATTGCTTTATAATCACGAGTATTTCATGTCCTTGATCCTTAAATTGTAGGACGTGCAAATCTCTTCCTTCCTAACTCTCCATTTTGCCAAACATACATGTTGTTTCACTGCACTGGATAATGCTCCCTACTATCATCTTCCTTCCAAGTTTCCCAAGCCTGTCTATTAACTTTTACTGCCCTCTCAACTGTTTCATTCCACAGTCACATTACCTTCAGGTTGACTGGGACTTTGCCCATATCACAGGTTTGATCTATAGTACCAAGAAGGTTGTTTTATTGAAATTCCTGTTGTTGTCTATGCTACAGGTATTAGGATTTTCTCCACATAGTTGTACTCATCCACTGAATTTTCTCTAAACATATTCCCAACTGTGGGATCTATTACTTCCTGTATTTTCCTTTTCTTCTCTCTTTGTTTCTACATCAATCTACCTCTGACTCTGAAGTTACTTGTCACTCACTAATCTATGATATATATATATATATATAGATAGATAGACAGATAGACAGATAGATACACACACACACATATTTACTAGCTGGACAGCCCGTCGTTGGTGGGTAGTTTTTACAATAGAATGTCTTATATAAACTTTTCTTTATTCCATGTCACACCTTGCTTTCCCTGACAGATAAGCCTCTTGATCGGGACAGTTTTTTGCAAAATTTTTCGCAAAATATTTTGTTGAGGATTTTTTCCCTTTTTAAATTACTTATATGTCTGTTCGACTATTTCACATGACTTTATTCATTAAAACTTATCAAAACTTCAGAAGTTCTTACACCTTTGGTTGTCATGATGCTTTGCTCTTTTTGTTTAATAAAAATTCCTCCTCATAATGATTTTGCTTTCATTTTGTGATTGACAGCCATCATCCAGAAAATTCCAGCTTTCAAATCCTGTTTTCTGATTAGTTAAAATTGATTAAACTTTAAATCTCAGTAACATTTTTCTGCAATTTTTCTGGAACAAATAGATAATAAGATCGGATTTAATGTGGAAAATTATTTCAGTATACCAAATTTGAAAATTTTGACGTAATCAAAAAATTCCACAATATGTAACAGCAATAGGGAAGACCCTACAAAAGTAGAGACAGACAGTTATAGGACGTCTCACACACACACACACACACACACACACACATACAACTGAAGCACACACCAAAACACACATACACACATATTTACAAACGTATACATAAGTAATCATGAGTTTAAAATGGAGTATAGTAGACATATGTATGTGCATATATATACATGTGAATATGTATGTATATATATCTGTGTGTGTGTGTGTGTGTGTGTGCATGCGTGCGTCTGTGTGTGAGTGTTTCTTTGTGATGGGCAGCAGAAAAGCCACCTACCCCTCTCTACTTAAAGATACATAGTCCTCACACCCATGTTTCTTTCCCTTCCTCTGCATTTTCAAAGTTAGTCATGTGTATGTGCATGTATGTGTATGTAGTGTGTGTGTGTATATGCGTATATGCATGTATCTATGTATTTATGAAAGTATGTATGCAGTGTCACGTGTATACCTGTGAACGACAGTTGTATTAATGTTACAACCCCACTGCCACTCCATAGTTGTTGCTTACACAACGCTGTTCTCCCCTTCCCTTATATCGGCCACACTCACTATGCCATCACATTTCCCTCACACTAACACTCAGCACACTTTTCATTTTATCAAGTAATAGCCCAATCCTACTTGGGGGCCCATTCTAGAATTTTATTGAAATCCATTTAATCTATAATTGAACTGGATGGTGGCTTAATATGTATGCAAAGTTTCATCAAGACTGGTTCACTGGTGTAGGCAGCAAAATGGTAACAGGCAGATCAACAGACAGACATTGTCATTTATGTATAAGATACACAAGGTGTGATGGGTATTGCCATTTTATATTTTTAATTTCATGCATGCATATTGTTTGTCTTTGATTTTGTTGACTACAGAGTACAGTAGGGTCAGATATATATATATACTACGTATATATGTGTGTGTGTGTGGGTGGGTGGGTGTATAAACACATACACACATATGCATATCATTCATCATCATCATCATCGTTTAACCTCTGCTTTCCATGCTAGCATGGGTTGGACATAATTCACTGATGTATATTGAGAAAGGATGTAACTAGCAGCAAAGAAACTGACAAACCAGTGCCCTTTGACTGAAATCTCTCATGATATTTGTTCTACATTAAATAAGATGCTCCCTTGTTACTCATGCCACCAGAAATTCAGAGAACCTGTGATCTATGTTTTAGAAACTCATGACAATCAAATCTATTGTTTTCAAATTGCTATGTGAAATAAAATAATCAACTACATTGCCTCAAGCTTGTCTTACCAATTCCTGAATGAAGGGAGTGAACCCCAACTGTATTTGAACACAGAACAGAAAAGAACAGGACTAAATACTTCAAATCATATTAGAACACTGTTCTAAAATTTCTACAGCTTTCCAATCTTCACTAATACTCCTACTACAATCACCACCACTACCACCAGCACCACAACCGCCATCACCAACACTCTCTTCTACCAACACCGCTATTTTCTTTGTGAATGCAGATATGAAAGATAAGGAGATAGAAAGCTATATCCCCTTCCCATCACCACCACAACCACCACCACCACAACAACTAAACCCATTGAAAAGAGAACAGAAATCATAACAGTCCAGCACAAACAAAGCACAAACAAATTGTTAAAAAATACTCAGAAAAGTTGGAGAGATTTTTTACTCATCCCCATCTATATGCAGCAAAAAAGAAAAAAAAAACAAGAAAAAGAAAAAAGTGGTAACAAAAATGAGTTTGATATTAAGAAAAAAAGTCCGTGGCTTTTTGACTATCAAGCAAAATCATCTTTGAATTACTTAAGTTATCACAAATTGCACAACAAATATATTGGATCTTAACAATTTTTCTTTTCCATTGTTGTAGTTTCTTCATAATTTTCCCATTAATTCTTTCTATTTATTATTTGATATAGATTTTATATAGTTTTTTTTCTTCTTTTCATCATATTCTTCTGGTTTTGATTTCCATTATTATTATTATTATTATTATTATTATTGCTTTGTTTTCACATTGCACTGCTATATTATCTTTCAAACTATCTTTTTGCTACTTTATATACACACACACACACACACACATATATAAGAAAATATGTATGTATATATATATATATATGTAAGCATATATATATTTGTTTGTGTGTGTGTGTGTGTATGTATAATATCCATATCAATTTCTTTATCTGCTAAATGAATGATAAAGGGGATATTTATAATATCATGAACAATCTGTGTGGATTTAATGTAATTTATTTCCCCCTACATTTCACATGAATAGACATTCACTTCCTCAACACAAATGCAACATAAATGTGTGTGTGTATATATATATATATATTTTATATATTTACATATATATATATATATATATATATATATGCTTATATATGTGCATGTGTGTTTGAGTGTGCATGTGTGTGTATATCTATCCATTTATCTATCTATCTATCTCTCTCTCTATATATATATATACGCATATATATATATATATATATATATATATATACACACACACAGATATACACACACACAAATATATGGACAAATACATACATATATCAGTTTATATATTTGAATGTATGTGTATGTGTGTTTGTATATTTCACTGATATACATTGCCAAAGCATGAGAATATCTGCAAAGAAAGTGAATAAACAGTGCTCCTTGAGTAAAGCCCTGTATGATATTTGCTTTACATTAAATGAAATTGATTGGCAGAACCATTAGATTGTTAGATAGAATGCTTTGTGGCTCCCTGATTTCAAATCCTGCCAAGATCAACTTTGCTTTTTATATTTTGAAGGTTGTAAATAAGGTATCAGTTAACTACAAGGGTATGTTGTTGTTGTTGTTGTTGTTGTTGTTGTTGTTGTTGTTGTTGTTGCTGTTGCTGTTGCTGCTGTTGTTGTTGTTGTTGTTGTTGTTGTTCTTCTTCTTCTTCTTCTTCCCATACTCTTCCTCTTTCCCTCCCCATACTCTTCCTCTTCCACTCCTCTATATACCAGTTAGGTGCCTCTTTTCTGGGTACAATTTAGGATCCTGTGTGTACAGCCAGAATTTTCCATTTTGAATCTCGCCTGACTTTTGTAGCATGTCAATAGTTGTTGGATACTGAAGAATTTTCTGGTCTTTAAGTGAAGTGCTAATCATTGGGTTGCAATCCCAGCTATAATTAGAGATGTGTGGCTTTGTAGTTAGGTTGATGGAATCATTGTCGTAAGATTGGGGTTTCGATTCTTGAACTAAACGATGTGTTGTGTTCTTGAGTAAAATACTTCCTTTCACATTGCTCCAGTCCACTTGGCTGAAGGATCCTGTGTCAGACTGGAGTCTCATCCAAGTGGGGAATTTATATATCATAGAAACTGGAAAATCAGCTCTTTTGAGTCACCATGACTTGAGAAGGTAAGGAAGATAAGCTTAAGCCAACATTGTATAAAAGATACTGAAGACAATATGTCTATGGAGAGAAAAGTGAAGAAACAACAGTTTTAATTAATCTTGAAATCATCGTTGGTAACCGGTAAATTCCACAGAAGTAAAATCCACCGCGGTAAATTCCACAGCGGCAAATTCTACCGAGGTAAACCCAACCACGGCAAATCCCACTGCATCAAATTCCACTGCAGCAAATTCCACCACGGCAAATTCCCCCGCGGCAAATTCCACCGCGGTAGATCCTACTGCGATAAATTCCACCACAGTAAATTCCATCATGGAAAATTCCACCAGGTAAATTTCACCATAGGTAAATTCCACCATGATAAAATAGGTGAAATTATCATCATCCTCATCATTATTATTATTATATTATATGGGTTACGATATTATGAAAAATAAAAAAAGAATGCGTAAGAAATAATATCACTGGAAGTTTGTGCGTGCCCCGACTATATGCCTTACTTCCTGACAAAAAAGAAGCCTCATATCATCGTCTTCTGTTTTCTGTGCATGATTTAAGACCAAATTGTCGACCTGTAACCTCTCCTACGGACTCTGAAAAAGCTCTCCATAATGCATTTGTTTCTTTATTTCCATATTCAGAAGTAATTGTGTGTGTTTTTCATCTTGGATAGTCTTGTTGCCGGAAGATATGTGCACTTGGTGAGAGTGTAAAAACTAACGCTTCCTTTTTCCGAGCTGAGATTTAAAACTTTTGGGGAGGGGGCCAGTTGATTAGATCGACCGCAGTATGCAACTAGTACTTAATGCATCGACTCTGAAAGGATGAAAGGCAAAGTCGACCTTGGCTGGATTTAAACTCAGAACATAAAGACTGACGCAATACCGCTAAGCATGTCGCCCGGCATGCTAACGTTTCTTATTTCTTTATTGCCCACAGGGGGCTAAACATAGAGGGGACAAACAAGGACAGACAAAAGGATTAAGTCGATTACATCGACCCCAGTGCATTACTGGTACTTAATTTATCGACCCCGAAAGAATGAAAGGCAAAGTTAACCTCGGCAGAATTTGAACTCAGAACATTAAGACAGACGAAATATCGCTAAGCATTTCGCCTAGCATGCTAACGTTTCTGCCAGCTGGCTGCTTTAGACCTATCAAATTATTGATGCACAACTGAAGAAGCTAGTTCAAGAATATCAAAATAAAACCCCTCTGCAACTTTTAAGAAGTTGCACACAATTTGTCTTAAGAACTTTTTTAAAAATAAATTAAACTTTCTTATCCTAACTCTGCTTTCCAATGTACTCACTGTTATTTTTTATCCTATTCCTATAATCAAATGTGTGCTAAAATTTAATCTTTTCCTTCTTTATTCCAAATTATATTAATTTTGAAAGTTCGTGATGAGTCTCTTTCATAGATTCTTGCTCGAATAGGAGTACATTAAAGTGATCCCATCTCAGTTTAAATAGATTATAAAGATTATTTTCTATCTCAGTTTCAAACTCTCTCTCTCTCTCTCTCTCTTCTTAAGACTTGAGAAACAGACAGATTAAATAACATAGGTATTGACCCGCGGTCTAGAGAACTGACCACGGTGATTATTAGCAAGAGCAGCTTATATTGGAAGTCTGTCCATGGGTGGAATTTACCTTTGGTGAAATTTACCAGGTGGAATTTTCTGTGGTGGAATTTACCATGGTGGAATTTACCTAGAACCTCATCATCAGCCATTGTATGCCTCTCCAATGATCCACAAATGCACTGCTCTTCAGATGACTGTATAATATATGTCTTAAGTGAATATAACATGATAGTATTATCTAACTGAAATTTATGTACAGCCATAAGTATTTGAGACATTTTAGCTTGGAAGGAGTTATGTTATTTGTAAATTTTTATAGTTCTATTGCTATGTGCTAGGAGGAATTCTTTAATGTAGGGAAAATAATAGGTCCTTATTTGAGTGTTTATTTATGTAAATAGTGTAATTACTTTAAATTTTAATGGGTCGGTAGTATCTTTCTGAATCCTTATCCATTTGTTTGGATCAAATAATTGAGTTTTGCCATGTCTTCTCCTTTATACATCATTACAGATATACTACTTTTGTTATTTTTACATATTTTGATGTTGGTATACTCTTTTACTCTTTTACTTGTTTCAGTCATTTGACTGCGGCCATGCTGGAGCACCACCTTTAGCCGTGTAAATTGACCCCAGGACTTATTCTTTGTAAGCCTGGTACTTATTTTATCAGTCACTTTGGTAGAACCGCTAAGTTACGGGGACGTAAACACACCACCATCGGTTGTCAAGCGATGTTGGGTGGACGAAGACAGACAGACAAACATACACACACATATATATATATATATATATATATACATATATACGACGAGCTTCTTTCAGTTTCTGTCTACCAAATCCACTCACAAGGCTTTGGTCGGCCCGAGGCTATAGTAGAAGACACTTACCCAAGGTGCCAAGCAGTGGGACTGAACCCGGAACCATGTGGTTGGTAAGCAGGCTACTTACCACACAACCACTCCTATGCCTAATCATAGAAGATCTGGAATTAGTTCATAAGACAATGTAAAAAGTAGATTGCTCCCCCATCACACAGTTCTGGCACCTTGGGCAAGTGCATTCTACTATGGCCTCAGGCTGACCAAAGCCTTTTGAGTGGATTTGGTAAATGGAAACTGAAAGAAGCCAATCATATATATGTGTGTGTGTCTGTCTCTGTCTGTGCTTGTCCCTCAGCATCGCTTGACAGATATTGGTGTGTTTATGTCTCGGTAACTTAGCAGCTCAGCAAAAGAGACCAATAGAATAAGTATTAGGCTTACAAAGAATTAGTCCTGGGGTTGATTTGTTCAACTAAAGGCAATACTCCAACATGGCTGCAGTCAAATGACTGAAACAAGTAAAAGAATAAAAAAATATATAGAGCATTTTAAAGTTTTCAGTTGAGTGGTTTGTTGTTGTGTAGGCAGCATTTGATTTGTTTGATTCATCTTGAAGTTTATCACTTACCTTTATAACTGTTCAGTTTGTCAACAACTTGATAGAGAAGTTTAATTTCAAATTTTTTTGTTCATATTTTGGATTTAGAAGTTGGTATCAAGGTCAAGGAGTGTAATTTGGTCTGGGAAGAGTGTTGTGTGAGAATTTATGTCTTCGTGTCTAGTCAGAGTGATTTTTTTCTTTATAAAATTTACATAGTTTATAATGTTGTGTCTAATTTGCTGTGAAAGAAATGTCTGTAGATTATCAAGAACTGTAAATATAATATATATATATATATACATATATATATATATATAAAGCAATGTTAATTCTCTAAATGAATATATATATATATATGTGTGTGTGTGTGTATATATATCTATATATATATATATCATCATCATCATCGTTTAACGTCCGCTTTCCATGCTAGCATGGGTTGGACGATTTGACTGAGGACTGGTGAAACCGGATGGCAACACCAGGCTCCAGTCCGATTTGGCAGAGTTTCTACAGCTGGATGCCCTTCCTAACGCCAACCACTCAGAGAGTGTAGTGGGTGCTTTTACGTGTCACCCGCACGAAAACGGCCACGCTCGAAATGGTGTCTTTTATGTGCCACCCGCACAAGCCAGTCCAGGGGCACTGGCAACGATCTCGCTCGAAAATCCTACAGGAGCCAGCCAGGCGGTACTGGCAACGGCCACGCTCAAAATGGTGCATCTCATGTGCCACCCGCACAAGAACCAGTCCAGGGGCACTGGCAACGATCTTACTTGGCTTGCCGGGTCTTCTCACGCACAGCCCATTTCCAAAGGTCTCGGTCATATATATGCATAGTTTAATAAATGTCTTACTGATTTATCACTATTACTTTTGTCAGTCTTATGAATAGTGTTGTTTTTGTTGTTATTGTTTGTATGCCCTCTACTGAGTGAAACAACTGTTATGCTGTCAATAAAAGGAAGCAAACTTGTCTTTACTGAAAAGGCTGCCATGTTATATAGTCTTATTCATATAACCATTTTGGAAGATTGCATGACATTGTCATACAAAATCTGTGCAATACAATTGTTCTAAAATAATATTTCATCTTCCTGTTTCATTTAAGTGGAACTTCCTTGCTCAAACTTTTGCTTTGTCCAGCATCATTAAGAGCTGTGTTACTGGTATCAACATTAGTTTCATTTGATGATGAAATTCTCTCAGTCATTGATTGTAGCACATCAACATTCTGATGATTTGGACTTGGTCTTTTTTTCTGGTTTTAGTTAAGAATCCCATTTTATAATTTTTTCATCATCACCAGAGCAATCTCCTATTTAATCACTATTCACTAAAACTGCTCTGTAATTTTTTTACTATTGTTAATCATATATTAGACGTTGACTTTTGTGGATATTGCACTGAGGTTTTGAATGTACCAGAGAGGAACATTGATAACACAAGACATTTTTAAAGCTGTTCTGCTCTGATATCCCATCTATGTCAACAGGCTCTGCTTATTTTCAGTATTAGGAATCGATTGATAATTGAGTTTAAATTTTGATAAATAAGGTCGCCTTCCTGGCACTTGTGCCAGTGGCACGTGAAAACACATTCGAGTGAGTTCGTTGCCAGTACCGCTGGACTGGCTCCTGTGCAGGTGGCACATAAAATACACCATTTCGAGCGTGGCCATTGCCAGTACCTCGTGACTGGCCTTTGTGCCGGTGGCACGTAAAAGCACCCACTATACTCTCTGAGTGGTTGGCGTTTGGAAGGGCATCCAGCTGTAGAAACTCTGCCAAATCAGATTGGAGCCTGGTGTAGCCATCTGGTTCACCAGTCCTCAGTCAAATCGTCCAACCCATGCTAGCATGGAAAGAGGATGTTAAATGATGATGAACGATGAAGCATTAAAGGATTCAAATTTTTAGAAGCTTTAATTCCCATTTTCACCGTTTACCTCATTTTATCAACATGATTGTTAAATGCTGGACGCTGTGGTGACATCTTAAAGGATTTGCAACTTATTTCAGTAAGAAACTTTAACAATGTTCTATGATGGAATTCTGCAGCACTACATAAAAGCATTTTATGTGGAATCCTATTCATAGCAAAAATAGTTCTTAAAACATTGATCACTGTTTTAGCAGACTGGCCATTAATTCTGATGTCTTCTGGCCAAGCAGGACATGTATCAACAAGTATGAGTAATCAACTAATACTAAGAACATAACCAGGATTCATGTGAACAAAGTAAACTTGGCTTGTCTTCAGTTATACATGTATGCTGAGTAACTTTTAGTATGGGTTTAATCTGACATCATATAGGGAAATTTCAGGCATAATGTTTGATAACATTACAGTGTCTAGGTTACCATGCTTTTAGTTACAATCAATTTATAGTAGCTATTGCACTACAATGGAGGTCATTACATACAGTTTTTATGAAAATTTGTCACCACATTGTAGCAACAAGATTTGCATGGCAAGCAATCTCATAATCAACAGTGAGTCTATGTCAATTTACTTTATAGGGTCTCTCACATCCTGAGAAATTATTCCATCTATTCGTTTTGATTTGGTTAACAACCTTGGACAAAACGATATCATTCTTAGTCTTAGTGAGTAATTCTTTTGCTTTGAATGCATCTATTTTTACCCACTGAATAAGTGATGTCACTATTGAGTTTTCATCTAACTTTATTGGCTCATTGAATTTCATTCTAGAGAGAGCACCATTATGGGGGAATTCTTTTGTCTTTATATATTGTATTTCACATTCAGAAGCAGCTGAATGGATTGTCCACCACAATATTCTTGCATATGTTACTTTAGGTAATCTTCTTGCCAAACTGAATATGAAGTGTAAGGGTTTATGCTCAGTTATCAAGAAAAATGTTCACCCCAATAAAAAGTATTGGTTTCTTTGCAGAGTCAAGATAAACACCAAACCTTCTCTTTCAATACTTGTTACTTATAGCTTTAGATAAACTTTGTGATACATATAATACTGGACACCCCACTAAGACAGTACACCAGATGTTTAATGTTGGTTCACATCTGTAGTAAATACAATTTGTTTTTTTTTTTTGTCAAACCTGTAAAACAAGTAGTTCATCTAAATCTCTTTTATGTCTTTTATATTTCATAAAAAACATGGGGCACTATTTTCATAAGCTTGAGGATCCATTGGCTTTTTCAGACTATGCTGAGATAAATCAACTATAAAATTAGTCATTCTCTAAAATAACTTAAGCCCTTTCCTACTCTCTGAGATATTTAGGGTCTAATATTTTCTTAACTAGTATACTATTTGGCCGAATATCCTGTTTGGATATCTTATAGCCAAGGAAGATCAATTTCTCTGTGGAAAAGACATTTTTCGTTTTGTTCACAGCCACACCATGAAAGGTGAGTTTCAGAAAAATAGCTTTAACTTTCTGCTCTAGGCCATCAGTAGTGTGACCACCAGTGCAAACGTCATCTTGATAAATTATTATACTTGTGAAATATCCTAATGCATTTTCCATGGAATGTTGAAATATAGTGCTCGTCTCTTTTATACTGTGTGGCTAATGTGACTAATGCAATAATCTAAGGTGAGTATTCAATGTTGTTATTTCCTGAGTTTCATCAGAAATTGGGATTTGATGGTAGGTTCCGACCAAATCAATCTCCGCAAAATATTTCATCCATGCTTCCTAGTGTAATGTCATCTCAATATTTGGAGTAGGATAAATTACAACATAGGCTTACTCTTATTTGGTAATCTGCACAAATTCCTAAATCTCCATGGAGCTTGTACATCACAACCAACAACAATGATCATTTATGTTTTCTGATTCAACACTTTAAAGCTATTGTTTATAATTTCATTTAATTTCACTGCAAGTAGATAAATATATAACACACCCATTCTAATGAAGTCGCAGTATTTATGAATCCAGTGATATTTATGAAAATTATATTTTTCTAGTATCTATCAGCAACAAGGCTTCAAACTTGCCCAACAGTTTGTAAACTCAACTATCATACTATTTGAAGCTGGCATTTCAAGATTTCAGATTGGGAGACCCTAGTTTCAAGTAGACATTCCTTTCAACTAATAGTGGTATCACGGACATTGTTTATTTGCTTGTGTTTTCTTAAGTTATCATTTAATTTAATGGAGGTTACTTCCCTCAGTGCTGAAGACATTTTTCAATTCTTGGTCACTACTTGCATCAATATTAACTTTGTACACTTTCACAAATTCCTTCTAAGAAGATCAATACACAAACTGAAAATGGTTCTTCTTAACTATTTTACTACAGAAATCAGATATAGGCACTCGAAATTTCATTACCCTTAACTGTGGAAAGCAGTCTGATCTATTTTTGTTCAGGAATGTCAAACTTGGAACTATTTTTTGCTGAGACATGTAAAGTTTATTGAAGCATTGAGATTTGCAGAAAATACCAATTCTGTTTTTTGATGTATAGATAACATTCTTATTGGAATAACATGAAATTTAATTTCATAGTTAAAGGGTTAAAGGTATAGCATATCATCTCCAAAATAGGACACTTTCCCATATCATGGCTATAGATGTGAGACTTACATATGAGCTTTTTCTGAGGATTTTTGTTGAAATGAGACACTGACAATTCTTTTAACATACTATTATATCATTACTAGGAGCCAAAGTAAAATCATTAATCATTTCAAATTGCTGAATATGGCTGATACAACTTGGCAGCAGTATTTCCTGAAACTGCATGTGTTCTAATATTTTAGAGTAATGTGCAGAATGATTAGTTACATTTGAATAAGGTCACCGTAAGCAGATTGTCTATCAGTCCCCAATGTATCAAATTCACAAAAATGTGAGGCTTCTTTGAATCTTTCATAATACTGACACATTGGTTAAAATGGCATCTGCTTCAGAGCCAGAAGGCCTCTCCTTTCAGCAATAATCAGCTTTCCTTTGATCTCACTGAATAAATTTTTCATCCCTGTGAAATTCATCTCCCCCAGCACAAAACTCTTAATGTTCTCAATCCCTGATGAACTGATCCATTATTTATTTACTACCAGCAAAATTCTTAAGTTCCTTTGTCCTAGCGCAGGCTGAAAGTGTCTTTACTGGGCTTCAGTCAAACAAGAATCAGACAGTACTAATTCTCCAAAACCTGTAATCAGTGTCATTATTGAATTGTCAATGAGAGGCAGCAAGCTTGATTTTAGTGAAAAAGCAACCATGTTAAATAGTCTTAATCATATGAGTTTAGATTTGGTCACATGACATTGTCATACAAGAAAATACTGTTATAAAATGATGGTGCTATAATAACTACACAAGATGTGCTTGGCTAGAAGTAAGTTTCTTTACTTAGGTTTTATTGATCTCTGGAAAAGGCCTTTGCAAATGTTACATAGCTTGCTGTATGGTGGTCACTAAGAAAACTGGGTAAATAGTTTGTGAGAGCTATGGAAGCATGTGGCTTCATGGTTAAGGTGTTGGACTCAATATTGAATGATTGTGGTTTCACTTCCTGGACCAGGATATGTATTGAGCTCCTGAGCTAAATGCTTCATTTTATGTTACTTCAATCCGCTCAGCCAATAATTTTATGTTACTTCAATCCACTCAGCCAATAATAGTAAGTATTCCTGCAATGAGCCAGAATCTCATCTGGAGGGGAGAGGTTAATTACATAAGAAAATACAGGAAATTGGCCCCATGAATCTATATGACTTAGGAGCTTTGTGAGAGGAGCTTTGTGAGAGGAGCTTTGTGAGTGGAGCTTTGTGAGAGCTATGCAAGTCATGTATTGAAATGACTTCAGCTTCTTGAGGAATCCTGTAAAACAGTCATAGGCTTAGGGAGGAAAATTGAAGTATGATTGAGAATTGACAGACTTCAAAGTAAATTTAGGAAACACTAAGGTTTCAGCATGAAAGAAGACAACATTCTACTGTGAATGCTGTGAAAGTGGTCATGCTCCATATGAAGATTAGAAATAGGAATTCCCTATTGTGTTCCCACTCTAAACAAAGGAAGCATAAAATGTGTAGAAAAATCATGAGCAGGCTGATAGGGTAGGCATGTTCTGTATTTGGAATATGCACAGGAGTAGTAAATACAAAGGGGTGCTGAAAAGTTCTTAACTTTAAGGGTATTGTAAAAGACCTGACTGGAGGCCCAGCCTTCTGAATTCTTTTACAGGATATAGACAAACTGAAGGATGGCTGCAATAAGTGTGTGAATCTGAGAGGGGGAATATCTTGAATAAAATCACAATTAACTGATCCTTCTGTATGTTCTTTCATCCAAAGGCAGGAACTTTTCAGCACCCCTTCCTATAAGATTATGAATAAGATAAATTCCTTTAAATATTAAGGAGGTTCCGTAGCAGTAATTAATAGCTTTTGCTGTCAAGATGATTTAATCAGCTCTGAAGGTATCTGTCCAAAGGCAATTTTCAGAATAAGAATGAGGTGGAAAGAATTCAGAGATATTAACTGCTCTAGTAGCAACAAAATATTTCTCTTTGTGAGTGAAGGAAAAATTGCGCAATGCTTGTGCATAAAGTATGACTGAGATGAAGTAAGCTCTTTCTCTAGGATATGTAATGTTGGTATGCTTATAGAACAGAGCTCAAATGGGCTGAAAGAAAAGCTGGATGTAAGAGGAATTAAATGTAATGTGAAAAAGAGACCACTACATTGGTATGGGTATATGATACATATGGAAAATGAAAGTTGTATGATGATGGACCTAGAGCTCCAAGAAATTAGAACTTGTGGAAGAGGAAGGCCTATAAATATATAGGATGAAGTCATAAAGATTGATCTTAAGAAAATGAACAACATGAAGCTGAATAACCTAAAGACCACAATTTGTGGCAAAGTGTTGTATTGGACAGAATCCATCTAATCTATATAATCATAAGGAAATGGATGCACAAAATGGAGATAATGTTAGTGATAAAGGTTGGTATGTGTAATATCTATATTCAGGCCTGTCCTGACTATTATCTTCTTATACATACACTCTATTCCTATTTTCTTATTCTTTCATGTATCATTCAACCTTCTTCTGCCTTTGTGTCTCCCTAGTTTATCTTTCTCATCCACCCATGTAAAAAGAGTTCCATCTCATTTGATCTGCTCGTATTCATTTACCCCTTAACACTGTTAATTGCTAGCCATCATTTTGTTTCTCTTCCATTATACACTTCCCATGACTCATTAGTGATATATCTACCATTTATAATTTCTTTACTATGATCCACCTTTGCTCTTCTCCACAATATTTTGTGATTATTACTTAAAGACTGAATAGAATATCCAGATGCTTCAAATATTCAACTGCAGTGTCATGGTCTGGGTAGAAAATTTATAAGTTTCAAAGTATTAATCCCCAAACATTCTCTTTCTCCCTCATGTTGAATGAAATGTTTCCTGGACAGTTGACCTTGACAGCAGTTTTGACGAGAATGCTAACAGTATCTATCCTAAAACAAAGGGATGTACTCAGTGTCAGAGTTCTGATGTTAATAACTCACCAAGATATAACAATAAAAAGTTTGACAAAGAACATTTACATAACAGATAAAATAACTGGGTGTTCAATATAGCATATACAAAGTTACTTTAACTGTTGTAGGTTAATGGGTTCTTCGATTTTTCAAGCTAAAATCCATTTTGTCTTCTCAATCATACAGCATTGACGGTCCTGCCAAATATCTTGCTATACACAAACACACACACATATGTATTTATGTATCAAAAGTTTATTCATTCTAGTAGTTTGATATTTCTTTATAATGCTGTTATCACCACAGTCATAAAAATATTTATATATTTATCCCAGGATAGGCTTTCATGGATGGCATTGTATACTGTTTCACTGAAAACATGCCATATAGAAAAATAATATAAGAAATTGGGATTGCAGCTGATAATATGTGCAATATCTTCAACAAATATATGATAGAGACTTCCAATCTCATATTCATTAAGTATTTTATAGCTACCACTTGCATTTGGATTGAAAGGATATATATATATATATATATATATATATAGATATATATATATATATATATATATATATATATATATATA
>NC_068981.1:43677260-43682050 GCF_001194135.2 Octopus bimaculoides
ACACACACACACACACACACACACACACACACACACACACACACACACACACATTTCTTATCTTTCAATTGTTTGAATTCTTCCAATAAAGAAAGAACTGGTTTCTAACTAAAAAACGAAAATTGAAGTTAGTTTTCCATATTTTCTTTTCTTTTTGCTTTGTAGATTGAAGTTACAGAACATGATAGTTTTCTTTCCTTTCCCAAATAGCTATGTCTGGCACTTGGCAAAAATTTTGATGGTTATGTTTTACCAATATTTCTTGTGTAAATGCATACATAAATGCTTAGATACATACATGCACATGTCTAGGCATGCAATTATATGCATAAGAAGATATACATAAAACAAAACAAATATTCACATGCACTGACTCCAAATACTGCACACATACACACATAGAAGAAGAATTAGTTTGCTGAAGTTGTTGAAATTCCACTGAAGGACCTTGGATCTAGTTTAGAAACTGGCCCTTTCTCTATTGGCAAGAAATCTTGAAATAAAACAGAATAATAGCAGCATACACGCATGTATATATATATACATACATATATGTACGTAAGTATGGGTGTGTGTGTATTATTTAAATAAACACATCTTTTGCAGTTACTAACCACATGTGTAATATCTTCCACAGAAGTGAGATATATTCAATATATTCTATAGCATCTTAGGGGATTAAGGATTTCACTGATCCATTTGTTCATCAAATATTTCATGGCTATCTCATGCTCATGGTTTGTAAAAGCCCAATCTTTAGAGGTGGCACGATGCCTTAGTCATTAGTCAAAAAGAGGCAAAAACCTCACATTGATATTGGTTTCAAATTTTGGTACAAGGCCAACAATTACAGAAGAAAGGGCAAGATGATTGCATCGACCCCAGTGCTCAACTAGTACTTATTTAATCGACCCAGAAAGCATGAAAAGCAAAGTTAACCATAGTGGAATTTGGACTCAGAACTTAAAGAGGAACGAAATACTGTTAAGCATTTTGCTTTGTGTACTAATGACTCTGCTAGCTTTCTGCTTTACATTTCATGTTAATATTATGGTTATCTCAAAGGTGGTGAGCTGGCAGAATCATTAGCAGCACTTCATCAATCTCTATGTTCTGACTTTAAATTCCATCGAGGTCTACTTTACCTTTCATCCTTTTTGGAGGTCAATAAAATAAGCACCAGTTGAGCAATGGGGTTTATGTAATCGACTTACTCCTAGCCTTGTGCTAAAATGTGAAATCAACATTACTGTCATCTCTGGATTTATGGAAAACATACCTGTGCTTAACTATTTTGTGGTACGTAGTGTGTTTGTCTTCTAGAATTTTGTTAGGATATGCAGGTCTTGCAATACTGAGTATGCATAAAAAGTGAACTGAGTACTTTTTGAGAAGTTCATGACTAACCTGCAGGCTGTTAAACTGTTTATTTTAGTGCACATGTATATATTTTTGCTGCCATTGTTTAGCAGAAGCCCTCTGAGTGAAACCATACAACATTCAAATGCTCTTCGCACAGATATTAAGCCGTTCCTCTCTGTTTTCTTATAAGATAGAAAATGTCAATATTGCTGTTTCTATGTAAGCATGCAAGTGATGTAAAACTCTTGTGAGTTTTAATGTCAATAGGGTGGATTTTCAAAATTGACCATTTAAGTACATCCCAAATGATGGTATCAGTACTAGTAGTCTAGATATTTGTTGTAGGTAGAAGATTCTGAGTACTACTTTCTTTTTAGTCTGGTATAACATTTGTTTCCCTTATCTTTGTTGACAATACTTACGAATGATAAATTTTCAGCAATAAAAATATGTTGCTCTCATTGTATGGAACAGAGGAGAGAGAAAGACTGTTGATGCAAAGCTTCTGGATTTGGGAAATGGTTTTCTGCATTCAGCTGTGAATATGAACATTTCTTTTGGACAAATTCCATCTCTATCACAGCAGTAAATGTTACTAAATCCAGTTGTTACTCAGTGTCTTATAGCTTATAAAATTCTAATGTGACCGATACATGCCTACATGTGTGAATGTGAGTATGTATTATAAAATTTCTTTAGCAGAAGATTTTTAGAATTTAAGCATATGTAATGATATTTTGTAAAAAAAAATGGTTTTTCTTTTCAAAATTTTGTTTTTTTAATTTTCTTCATGTTTTTCATTGAGTTAGATGTAACTGACCTTAACAATTTCATTTTCAAATTGTTTTCTATTTTCTTTAATCTTTTACTTGTTTCAGTCATTTGAATGCGGCCATGCTGGAGCACCACCTTTAGTTGAACAAATCGATGCCAGGACATATTCTTTGTAAGTCTAGTACTTATTTTATCAGTCTCTTTTGCTGAACTGCTAAGTTACGAGGGTGTAAACACACCAACTTCAGTTGTCAAGCAATTGTGAGGGAACAAACACAGACACACAAACATACATGCACACACAAACACACATATACATTATATATATATATATATATATACACACACACATAAAACAGGCTTCTTTCGGTTTCCGTCTACCAAATCCACTCACAAGGCTTTGGTTGGCCTGAGACTATAGTAGAAGACACTTGCCCAAGGTACCATGCAGTGGAACTGAACCCAGAGCTATGTGGCTGGTAAGCAAGCTACTTATCACACAGTCACACCTGCACCTTGGAAACTTTTTTCAGAATTATGTTTTAAACACAAGATATTGTGATTCTAAAAACAAGTAATGATAGGATTAAGGGTTAAAGATTATGGATTAATACTTTAGTGCAAGATTTGTTTTGGCATTTAGGATTTAGTGTTAGGATTTGGATTTTGTGTTAAATAGAGAAACAACATTCAAAATATTATATTTGAAAAAACTGTGTTTTAGATTTTTTGCAGAATCTAATAGATATGTCTATAACAGAAGCAAAAAGAAAAATATCTTCTGAAAAAAAACAACAAACAAAATGTGGTTACTTAGTCTGGTACTCTGCTTTTCGTTTGCTCAGAAACTTTGCTATAATTTAAATTACAATGAGAAATGAATGTCAATTCACTGTGTTTGCAGTCTGAGCAACACTGAGTAATTTGGCTAGTTGTAAATAATTTTAGAGCATAGATCTGGAGACCATATACAAAGAAACTGCGGGTTATATTACTGTCTCTTACTATTGTAAACTCTTGCACATGAGCAGTGAATTTTCATAAAAGAAATAACAGTGAATTAGGTGCCAAAATAAACAGAAGCACAAACAGACTGTAACTTTGACATATTCCTTTTGAAATATTCTAACATCAGAGACAATTTTCTACTTTCAGTTCCAAGTGCAAGGATTGTTAACCAGATCTTTGTAAGACATTCAGTAGCAGCAACAGCATCTGATGCAGCAGAAGCTTTTGCCAACTGTAGTGACTTCAGCAGCCATGAATAGGATGCTAAATTGAATGTTTTTCTGTAATCAAGCCATATTGTCACAAGGTTTCTGCAGTGTTTATTACTTCCGACAGCACAGCTTTATATCCAACAAGTTCTATGACACATTTTCACATTTCCTTCTATCTACCTGCTCAGCAATCACTATCTTTATATATTTTTATCTAAAGAAGTCTATGATGAAACACCAAATAAATTCTTATTGTCATAAAGGTATGTGTAGGTAAAAAGTTTGTGACACCTGACATCAGTGATTAATTACTATTTCATATATCTATACGATTGTCATCATTGTCATCACTGCTTTACATCTGTTTTTGATGCTGTGTAAACATATATATATAATACATATGTATGTATGTGTGTATTTATATATATATATATATAAATATATATATATATATATATATATATATGAATGCATCATCATCATCATCATCATCATTTAACATCCATTCTCCATGCTGGCATGGGTTGCATGGTTTGACCAAGGCTGGTAAGGTGGAAAGCTGCACCAGACTCCAGTCTGATTCGGCATGATTTTCTATGGCTAGATGCCCTTCCTAATACCAACCACTCTGAGAATGTAATGGGTGCTTTCACGTGCCCATGGCATGGGTGCCATTTGTGTGACACCAGTATCTGCTATGACTGTGATTTTGCTTGGCTTGATGGGTCTTCTTCTCAAGCACAACATAAGGCCAAAGGTCTAAGTCATTGTCTTCATGAGGCCCAACACTCAAAAGGAACTCAGCCACTTTGCCTCCGTGAGTCCCAACACTCAAAAGGTGATCATTACGTGCCATTGGCACGGGTGCCAATTACGTGACAACAGTATCAACCATGACTACAATTTCACTTGGCTAGACAAGTCTTCACAAGCACAGCAGGTCGCCAAAGGTCTCGGTCACTAGTAATTGCTCTGCGAAGCTCAAATTTCGAAGATCATGCTTCACCATTTTGCCCTATGTCTTTCTGGGTCTACCTATACAATAGGTTCCTTCTACAGTAAGAGATTGAAACTAAAAACTAGAAAAGCAGTCGGAGAGCGCAAACCTCCACCAAGCAGCTCATTTACACCCATATACACGCATGCTGAAAATCGCACAATTTCCCAAACCAATGCCGGCAAAAACATAGCCTCCTTGGCGAGGGTAAAAAATATATATATATATAAAATACAGCAGGTACCTTAAAGCAAGAAAACTCAAAAGAAAGCTGCAGTATTGAAATCCCTCCTTCACCAAAAATGTAATTCACAAGATTCCTTATATATACATATGTATGTACATATATATATGTACATATATATACATGTATATATATGTATATATATATATATATATATATATATATATATATATATATATATATATATATATAT
>NC_068981.1:43682984-43692277 GCF_001194135.2 Octopus bimaculoides
TTTTGTACTTCTTTGTAAAAAAACATTTTCATTCTCCTTCTTCTTGATAATTTGCTTTTTCGCAATGAAAACCGGTTAGAAGAAATCTTTATTAAAATATGCTTCCAGTTCAGCATTCTGGCTTTTTTTCATTTTCCTATATATATATATATATATATATATATATATATATATTAAATTCTAAACATAGATGCATGTGAATAAACATTGACTGTGAATATTCACTAGGAATGATCAGTATCATTTCGTTGGATACTGCAAAGATCATCTCTTCAAGAATGTTGCCAGTTAATTGCAAATGCTTGTAATGCTTAAGAAAAAAAAAACTCTTCAAGAACCCTAGATGATTATATACGCCCACACTTTCAAGGAGATGCCTGGATGGTGATGGTTGAATAACTACAAAAGCAATCATGAATAACAATCAACCGCAACATATATATATAAGTGCGTATTTGTGAATGTATATAAGTAAATATTTTTCCTTGTCATATATATATATATATATTTTTTATGTATGTATATATTTTATGATGTATGTATTATATTTTCTCACAAAGTGATAAGGCTTCAATTTCTTATAATTAACTTCATTAATGCCTGTGCTACTCTGAGAATTTTCTCACCACACATACATAATTTGTATACTACAGATTAAATTTCTGGAATGTCTTATATATGCTCTGCATCTCCATTAATTGCATGAAATTTTGCAATTAATCTTGTTCTTTCTGCTTTTGTGAAGCCCATCCTATCAAAATAAGTACTGAAGTAACTCATCACAGGTGTAAATTAAAATTATATACAAATAGCACATGCAGATCGCCCATTAGTTTAGAAAATGTTTTCTGGTTCTGTTATCATTAACATCATGTTAACGTATGTTGGACAACTGATTTCTGTTACTATAACATACTTTCTCTTCTTTAGCATAAATCATTAAGACTGTAATATTGGGCTTATATGTTGAGGTCTGAGCATTCCACCTGTATTTATTGAGATTATAGGTGAGTATACTCCCCACATTTCTATAAACTCTGATGTTTTGATCTTTAGAACTATCCTTCCCTGAGAATTGGATTGGATAGTGTTTCAGTCACATTATTGTGACTTATAGGAGAGCTAATATTTTCAATACCAGTTTTCATATCTCACAGAATTATATTCTGCAGCCTTATTGCTCGAACCAAATCCAGTGACAATATATACTCAGATCTAATTAAATTAATAGCTGAACATCAGCAACCTGTACCCAGTTCAATTACTGAAAAATTTAGATTTAGTAAACGTGACCATGAAACAATTTCACAGTATTAGGTGAAAATTGTCAACTGACTGAATACACTATCTATAGTACTACTTTAGAAGGCAGGTTAACCTTTTCGTTACCAACCCTGCTGAAACCGGCTCTGGCTCTGAGTACAAATGTCTTGCTTTCATAAATTTTGAATTAAAATCTTCCACCAATTTATGTTCCTAACACTAGCTGAATGATAACTAAGATATTTATGCCATGTATAAGATAAAGGAAACAAATCAAACTATTTATAACTGCTTTCTTTCAGTCACAATCTCTAACACACACAAAAATGCAACTTTAAATGATCTAGACACCAAAGACAAAGAAGTAACCATAAGATTTAAAATAGATGACAGAGTAGACACATTAATATCAAAATACCCATATATAAGCTTGAAAGACTACAAACCAGACTTCAATGACAATCCATTTGTCAGACTAAAAAAATCCTGCAAAACCAGACATAGGCATTATTAGTAAAAAAAATCATATGCAAATTCTCACCAAAAAGAAAAAAAAAACCAATATTATTTCTCTGGAGTAACACTTACAAGGTAATAGATTGTCTCAACAAGATCCGAAACAAAAATGGATGCCACTTCTTCCAGTTTGACATAAGAGATTATTGTACGTCAATAACAAAACCTGTTTTCACAAACAACACTAATAAAGAAACAATATTACAAGCAAGGAAATAGCTCCTCTTCTACAACAATGCTTTCTGGATTAGGAAAAACTTTGAAGATTCATTTGATGTAAGCATAAGATCAAAGGACTTGACAAAGGTAAGTGACATCGTTGGTCTTTATATAGAAAACTTGCACAACAAATTTTCATCCTTCTCAGTCTATATTGGGGTGACTGACAACTCCTACTAAGAAATCACAATCCACAAAAAACTGATAAATTTCGAAGGGAACTACATCACTTCTTCAAAAACTTGTGCATCTCCATTAAAGTAGTAATATGACTAAAGTCAGTCATCTTCCTAGATGCTACCCATGACAAAGAATCCGGTATCTAAAAACCATTCAAGAAAGATAACCTAAAAATTCTGTATATAAATAGAGAACCACCCCAAAAGGCATTATCAGAGATTTAGTAAAGAACATTTCTCCCAAACTTTCCACTTTAACTTTAAATGAAAAAAATACTAAATGAAATATCAACTCCATATAACGAAGCTCTCAGTGACAGTAGTTACAAGAAAAAAGTGCCAATATATAAATAACAAACCTCTCACAATAAATAAGATATGTCAGAATAAAAAAAGAAAATCATCTAGTTTGATCCCCCTTTCAACATACAAGTCTCCACACTAATAGATAAATTATTTTTTCAAAATATTGCAAAAACACTTCCACCTCAACCAGAAGTATTACAAACTAATAAACAAACACAATGTAAACTTGTCATACTCCACTACCAACAACTTTGAAAGAAGTATAGCCAATTGCAACCCTAAAAAATGTCTAAAAGTGAAAACCGAAACTACGTAGATAATAACAATTACAATTGTCGAACACCTTCATGCTGCCCTCTAGAAGAAAACTGTCCCTCAACACTAACCTCAAACATGACACCAACTACTATATCTGCACATATGAGATATACAGAAAGCCAGTTCAAGACATGATACAGCCAACGTATTTTGCAACCCAAATAGGAAAAATGATACATTACTATCCAAATATATATGGACATTGAAATAAAAAAAATACTGTTTAGCATCAACTAGAAAATACTCTCACACACACAACTACCCAAGGTAATAACAAGCCCTGCCAACTTTGTAACATGGATTCTACCACATTCTCACATTCATAGACCAAATTCTGAATTGAAACTAGTCTTTTCATACAAGCACAAAACTTTTTTCAGACCAATAATTTTTCTAGTAGCTAGACATGTAAATATCTCAGCAACTTCCCTCCCTCTACCTACACCCTAAACTATTCCAATAATGAACATAAAAAAACTGTTACACTACTATAGTTAGTGGCTATATTTAAACAATGAATTCATGGGTGATTAATGGGTTGGATGGGTGCTGAGGAAAAAGCAAAATTTCCTAAAATATGGTATATATTTCCATTACCCAATTCTCATATTTAATTTCATTGTTGTTCATATTCAGTGTCGCTGATACAAAACATAACAAAATCAGTCCTGGCTGTAATTTCTATAGAATATATATAGAGATAACCTTAACAAATAATATAATAGCACTACTAAAACAGTAGAACACAATATTGACTTATAAAAGTGTTTAATATACTTTCTAGTATATTATAGTTGCATAATGAAATATGGTGTCCCTACAGGTCATGAATATGTATATGAATTACTATGCGTGTATACATGTATGCAGGTATATGCTTTCAATTTTTGTCTACCAAGCCCACTCACAAGTTAGGCTTTGGTTAGCCAAGTGTAGTTAGTGCATGACACTTAAGTATCATGCAAAGGGGCAGAACCCAAAATTCACTGTATAGTACCTTGGTTGGGAAGCAGAATTCTCAGCCACAGCTATGTCTGTGCCGAGAGGTATGTGTGCATATTTATGTATGCGTATATTCATAAATGTATTTATGAAGAAATATAATTCTATTATTTGACTGGAATGTTGAAATTTGAAATATTCTGCTAGAAGTGCTTGTCAGCAGCAGTTGTGTATATTATAATATATATTATTACTATTCATGTTACATCACCAAAGACTGATGTCTTTGAATTCACTTATGCCACATTCTTGTTAATTCCTCTCCAAGTTTTCCTTTAACAGTAGTTAGGTCACATTGCGTGAAGATAAAATATTATTTTTGATGGCAATGGAATGCCAGGCTATGAGACATAGTAAAGAAGAGACAAGTAAAATATATCAGTCACCCCAACCAGCAAAAATGATGTAATAGATATTTTGAAACAACAGATTTCCTTCTGTATTCGCACAGGGTTAGCACAGACATACATACATACGTACATACATACAAATATATACGTGTGTGTCTGTATGTATATGCATATTATATATATATATATATATGTGTGTGTGTGTGTGTGTGTACATCATCATCCTCATCGTTTAACGTCTGCTTTCCATGCTAGCATGGGTTATATATATATATATATATATATATATCTATATATATATATATATATATTTATATACTCTTTTACTTGTTTCATTCATTTGACTGTAGCCATGCTGGAGCTCTGCCTTTAGTCAAGCAAATGGACCCCAAGACTTATTCTTTGTAAGCCCAGTACTTATTCTATCGGTCTCTTTTGCTGAACCACTACGTTACGGGGATGTAAACACACCAGCATCGGTTGTCATCATCATAATGTCTGCTTTCCCTGCTGGCATGGGTTGGATGGTGTGACTGAAGACTGGCAAGCCAGGAAGCTGTACAAGGCTTCAATCTGATCTGACATGGTTTCTACAGCTGGATGCCTTTCCAACTGCCAACCACTCTGAGAGTGTGGTGGGTGCTTTTTATGTGCCACCAGCATGAGGGCCAGTCAGGTGGCACTGGCATCGACCACATTCATATGATGCATTTTATGTGCCACTGGCATGGGTGCCAGTTAGGTTGTACTGGCATCAGCGACGACAATGATTTCACCTAACTCAACAGGTCTTCTCAAGCACAGTATATTGCCCAATGATTGAATGGTCCTCTAAAATGGGGTGGTTATGTGACACTGACATAGTCTATGGCTACGGTCTCACTTGGCTTGCCGGGTCTTCTCAAGCACAGCATATTATCAAAGGTCTTGGTTGCTTATCGTTGCCTCCATGAGGCCCAATGTTTGAAGGTTGTGTTTCACCACCTCATCCCAGGTCTTCTTGGGTCTACCTTTTCCACAGGTTCCCTCCACTGTTAGCATGTAACACTTTTTCACACATCTGTCTTCATTCATATGCAACACATAACTATAACAGTGCAGTTGTCTCTCCTGTACACCACATCTAATGCTTCGTATGTCCAACTTTTCTCTCAGCATGTTTACACTCTCATGTATGCACACTGACGTTACACATTCAGTGGAGCATACTAGCTTCATTTCTTTGAAGCTTACACATATCTTCAGCTGTCACAGCCCATGTTTCACTTCCATGTAGCATGGCTGTTCACACATATGCGTCATACAGTCCACCTTTCACTCGGAGTGAGAGGCCTTTGTTACCAGCAGAGGTAGGAGCTGTCTGAACTTTGCCCAGGCTATTCTGTTTCTAGATGCTACGCTCCCAGAGCATTCACCCCACAACTGATTTGGTCACCTAGGTAATGGAAGCTATCAACTACTTCTAGTTTTTCCCTCTGGCATGTGACGGAAGCTGTTTTCTACACATTTTCAGTGTTTACCGCCCCTGTGCATCTGCCACACACAAAAACTATCCTCCCAGTTAGCCTTCCTTTGACATTGCTGTACCACTTATGTGTCCATAGCTTACACTGGGTACATATTATGGAGTTTCTACCTATACCTATTCTACAGGTCCAGCAGGGCTATTTACCTGAAGGGATCTGTGATTTGTCTGCCTTCCTACTTACTAAGACTTTGATTTTTGCTAGATTGACTCTATGGCCCTTCGATTCTAGACCTTCCTTCCACACATGAAACTTCTCCTCTACTTTTGATAGTGACTCAGCTATTAGAGCAAGTTCATCACCATAGAGAAGCTCCAAGGGGCATCTTGTCTTGAATTCCTCTGTAATTTCATGGAAGACTATGATGAATAAGAGGGAGTTGAGGATTGACCATTAGTTGACCCCTACCCCTACCCAGAATTCTTCCCTATACTTGTTGCCAACCTTCACCTTATTGACAGCATCCCTGTGCATGGCTTGTACAGTTCTCACTAACCACTCATCTATCCATAGTTTCTGCATTGAGTACCAGATAAGGAATTGGGGGATCCTGTCAAAGGCTTTCCCCATGTCAACGAAAGCAGAGTACAGAGGTTTATCTTTGACTAGGTATTTCCTAGCAGCTGTCTAATCTAACTCTCTCCCTAATTAGTTGGGCTATGACCCTCTCGGTGACTTTCATTACCTGATCCAACAACTTGATACCTCTATAACTATTTGTATCTAATGCATCACCTTTACCTTTGTAGCAGGTGACTATGGTGCTGGGTATGACTGTTTTATGTATCACCTGATTGAGTATACAGTTGACTAGACCGCCAATATATAGCAAAGCCACAAAAGATTAAGAAAAAGAAAAGCCAAATTAAGATAGTTGAACTATTAAAGGCAAAAATAATCCCGAATAATGTCCATTGTTAAATGCAAGAAACAATTCAAGTCTACGGCCATTCAGGAGTCACTGCAACAATCCATTAACACATTAAAACACCAAACCGGCAATGGCCCCATCATAAAGAAAAAAAGTATCTTCACCAAAGAGGTTTCACATTCTGGTAATGTGTTCTATGGTGTGAATATATGGGGAAGATATAAAGTTGTTTGCCTAATTATGATGTTTATTTTTTTAACCACTGAGTTTGTCTTTTGCATCGTTTTTTTACTTGAGCACTTCTATTTGCAGCCCTATATTTATTTTATTTTTTGATTCCTATAAGGAAAAACAAAATTTAAATGTTATATATCTCATTGCTTTTATACACACAGAGACACACACAGATATATATATATATATATATATATATATATGTATAGATAGATAGACAGATAGATAGACAGGTAGATAGGTAGATGGATAGATACACAGATAAATATAGATATATATGTATATTAATATATATACATATATATATGTATATATGTAGTTTATATTATATATATATATATGTAGTTTGTATTATATATATATGCACACACCATCTTTTAAATAAGCTATTCGCGAAAAAATGAATTTATTACTATATATGTGATAGAGAGAGAAATAATGAAAGTAAAAGAAAATAAACAGACATATTTGCTTGAAAGGTAAAAATAGTTTTATTTTGAAGAATATGTTGTTTATGGAATAATTTAGATAATAATTTTGTATCAAAAACCTTTATAAAAATATTTTTATTTTAAAGTGATGCAAATTTTTGAGTAAAAATAAATCATGTATACAAGTTAAGTTGTTTTATGGAAGGTTTTTCTTATCGATGTCTTATCTCTTAATGCTGAGAAATCTTTAATATTAGCCAAAACAAAATTTAAATGTCATACATTAAATCCAGGGATATCTTGATATTTCAGATTAGCAGGAAAGGATGACCTTTTCAAAGATTGAAAATATGTAGAAGTAGTGGTATATGAAAATTGACATTGATGTTTTGGAGATAAGAACAATGTTACAACTTTGACAGGAATGATGATGATGACATCATTAATAATGGTTCAACAGTGACGACGATGACGATGACGATGACAACGATGATGACGATGTCATTAATGATGAACCAATAGGGAGGGAAGAGGTGATGATGTTGACAGCAGTGAAGTCAGTGATCCAACTGGGACAAACCAATAGTTATGACGATGATGATGATGATAATACTGATGTTAATGCTAACAATGTTTGTGAGGGTGATGATGATGGCAAAGATGAAGATTTTGATGATGATAATGATGATGATGATGATTATGATGGTAATTATTAGAATGATTTTAATGAGCATCATTGCATACAAAACAAAAACTATCAAAAGATTAAAGAAGCATGGATGTGTATGGAGAAGATTGTGAAGAATGTTACAAGGAACAAAACAATGTTCGGTATTATAATAACAAAACAGCAAAAATGTACCACCACCACCACCACTACTGATGATCATGATGATGATGGTAATGGTGATGATGACGACGACAAGTATTACAATAACAGTAACAATATCAATAATAACAAGATACCCTGTTTATTGTCTAACAGAATATGTACCATTATGGATGACAAAAGGAGTGCTGTCATTATACAGAAAAGATAAGACAAAAAGGATCAAACTAAACTGCTACAAGCTTATCGTGTGTTTTTATCTCATGTGGAAACAATAGAATGTGTTGATAGCTGTTTGAATATACTTCTTCATGTAAATAGTACACCTGCATTATGTGAGATGAACACAGATGTTAGAGAATATAAGACAGAACAGGTGACTACTGTATCTTGACAAAATAGTTCTTCAGAAGATATGTTATTCATCATCATCATCGGTTAACGTCCGCTTTCCATGCTAGCATTAGTTGGATGATTTGACTGAGGACCGGTGAACCAGATGGCTACACCAGTCTCCAATCTGATTTGGCAGAGTTTCTACAGCTGGATGCCCTTCATAACGCCAACCACTCTGAGAATGTAGTGGGTGCTTTTACGTGCCACCGGCACGAAGGCCAGTCAGGCGGTACTGGCAACGGCCACGCTGAAAATGGTGTATTTTACATGCCACCTGCACAGGAGCCAGTCCAGTGGCACTGGCAGCGATCTCGCTCGAATGTCTTTACACATGCCACCAGCACAAGTGCCAGGAAGGCGATGCTGGGCACAGGTGCCATCACGATTTCGCTTTCACTTGCCCCAAAAGGTTTTCACAAGCTGAGTTTAGTGTCCAATGAAGGAAACGACAGAGTGTAAGTACCTTGAGAGAAAAGTTGAACCTAAGAAGCATCGGTTGTGGTGTGCAAGAGAGACGACTGTGCTGGTATGGACATGTGGCAAGAATAGAAGAGGATAGCTGTGTGAAAGAGTGCCACACCCTAGCGGTTAAGGGAACCTGTGGAAGAGGTAGACCCAGGAAGACCTAGGATGAGGCGGTGAAGCACGACCTTCGAACATTAGGCCTCACCGAGGCAATGACTTCTGACCAAGACCTTTGGAAATATGCTGTGCGTGAGAAGACCCAGCAAGCCAAGTGAGACCAGAATCCAAGGCCTCTGCCAGGGGTGTAGCCAGCCTACTTATGCATACCTTTCCTTCATTGGACACTAAACTCCGCTTGCAAAGACCTTTTGAGGCAAGTGAAATCGAA
>NC_068981.1:43692710-43695591 GCF_001194135.2 Octopus bimaculoides
GAGAAGAACCACCAAGATGCAACTCAAACAATGAAGGAAATCAGACACCATCAAGAAAAGCGTACTCTTCAAAATACTAATTTAATAAACTAAAAAATCGAAAAGAAAATTTATACTCCATAAAATCTATATGTTCATAATTAAGGACATTTTCTCTATGCTGCAAGTGGTGGCCACATTAAACACTTGTAAAACAGGAAATAAAAGTTGATTGTGAGTAAATACTTGTGACTTATCTGGAGTTTTCTATTGCTTTTCCTTATTAAAATATTGTGTAATGAAATCGGTTCTTTCTTTTTGAATAACTCCGTATTTATATATATCACGAGCTATTTTCAGCTTCCATCTACTAAGTCCACTCACAAGTTTTTGGTGTTCAGCCTGAGGCTGCAATAGAAGACACTTTCCCAAGATGCTACACAGTGGGACTGAATCCAAAACTATATGGTTGGGAAGCAAGCGTCTCAATCACGCATGCCTGTGTTTTACTCAGCAATGGAATAGACTGACTGCTGAAAAGTATATCGTATAATACATCAAAACTGAATTCTAAAGTGACTGTAAATATTTGAGGCATATGATGCAATTCAAATCTTCACTGGAGAGAGAGAATGATGTAATGAGTGAGCTAGTTGAATTGAAATTAAAAGAGGTATTTTCCCAAAGAGATTCATTAGCAACACATCAATTTGTAATTATTTTGATCCTCCTGTCTTATATCCCCCTGATGATTAAACCATATATCAGCCCAAAATAATGAAGGGAATAAACATTAATGATGATGGATTACTGAACATTTTATTGAAGAAAGCAATAAAATTAGAAATTCTTTAATACAGCATTTTATGTTCAGGAGACATATATGGATGAAGTTTGCGATATACAATAGTGATATGCTTGCAGTTAAGAGAATATGAAGAACAATGTCTAAGAAATCAAAAATTTAAGAAGCAGAGGACAAAGTGAGCTTTTAGTTATTCACTCAATCTATTAGAAACAACAGACAATTATCCATCAAATCATATTCAGTCATCTTAAAAATAAGAAGACGATATATATATATAAGTTCCCACAATAGGACAGGATTGATCATGATTGAAATACTTATGATCAAAAGCATTATTTGAATCAAAGATGATGCAGAGTGTACTGGATGCATTATATTGTGGCACTAGCACTGGTGAAGCTGTCATATCCTAAACAAAATGTGTCCCCTCTCTCCCCTGTGTAGATATCGTTCTTTCAAGGTAAATATGACTAGGAGTTTCAATAAGGTAGAGCTGATTGCACAAACGATGAAAAAAGAAGAGGGAATATGAACGTATGATGGGGGAAAACAGAAGGACAGTATGGTATGGTAGGGGAGGAAGAGAGACTGTTTGTTGTAGTAACTGAGAGAAGCTTGAATAGGAAATGACATAGGTAATGTGATGTGAGAGCAATAAAGATGTGTCATGGTAAGAGAGACTAAGTGATGGAATGCAATTAAGAGATCGGTGATGGTAAGCATTGCCTAAACATCATATTCAAGAGAGAGAATTGACAGTTGAATGGCAAATGTTTGAGTAACTATGATAAAGTGTGTAACTGGAGGGTTTGAGTACAAACAGTTTGCTTGACTATCCCTTGTTACTCAGGCAACATGGTACACTGAATATGATAGGAGATGATAAATGAGAGGATAAAATATATATTCATACATACATACATGATGTCTGTCCATTTGTGACCGAGAAATAGCATTGCTGACTTTCAGGGGCATTGTGGGCTCTAGGACTAACTTATATTTTGCATTTGCAGCTCCATTGGTGGCTAATGAGCACTGCTCTTGACAAGCATGCCTGACTGCAAAAATTGAAGACCAAACTTTCTCCATTCACTACACGAGCAGTGTGCTTTCCAACAGCATGCTTAATTTCTTTGTGCTGAATGTGTGCTCTCTCAAAAGTGTCGACACCTTCCTTAACCTGCTTCTACCATCTGTGGCGATGACAGGCATTGCTCTCCAAGTCAGTCTCCTACATATCACAGGCCTTTAATGAGGACTTGACAGTCCTTAAATAATAGCCTAGATTTGTGCCAGGGTCTCTTTCCATTCACAAGTTCCCCATATAGCATTTGTTTAGGGATCCTACTATCATTCATTCTAATAAGGTATCCAATCCAATGTGACTGGTACTTGTGCACCATCGCGTCAATGTTCAAGATATCAGCAGTTCTCGGGACCTGTATGTCCGGAGTTTTTAAGGTCCAGCCAACATTCAAAATGTATCTGAGACGTTACTGATGAAAGAATTCAAGGACACTTACATGACATATATAAAGGGTCCATGTCTCACATGAGTAAAGGAGTGGTGCCAGAACACATGCACGGTACAGAGCAAATCTTGTTTGCTTTGTGATACCGTGCTGGGACCATACATACATACATACGTACGTACGTAACTACATACGTACGCACGCACGTACGCACAAGCCTACGTAGGTACCTACGTATGTACTACGTACGTATCTACATACGTACGTACGTACCTACATACGTACGTACATACATACGTACGTACGTACATACATACGTACGTACATACGTAGGTACGAAGTACGTACGTACGTACGTTCGTCAGTACGTATACGTACGTGCGTACGTACGTACCTACGTACTTACGTAGGTATGTATTTATGTAGGTACGTGCGTATTTACGTACGTACATACGTAACTACGAAAATACGCACGTACGTACTTACGTACCTACGTACCTAAGTACGCAGGCACTTACGTACATACGTGTCTACGTACGTACGCACATACGTACCTACGTATGTACGCAACTACGTACGTACGCACATACGTACAAAGATACGTAGGTACGTACGCACGTAG
>NC_068981.1:43699428-43705572 GCF_001194135.2 Octopus bimaculoides
ACATACATACCTACGTACGTACCTACATACATACCTACGTACGTACCTACATACATACCTACGTACGTACCTACATACATACCTACGTACGTACCTACATACATACCTACGTACGTACCTACATACATACCTACGTACGTACCTACATACATAGGAGAATCTAGATAAATTGAGATTTACAGAAAGAGAAATTGGCCAGCTAATTCATACATTACAATTCCAATCTGTGATTTGAACAGTAAAAATATGCATGAGTTTTCTCTAGTTCCAAATGTGAATCTGTCTGCGTTAACTACATTCCAAAAACGAAGCCTTGTGTCTTTGTTGGAAACTGGCTCCCACCTCAGTGGAAGATTTATAATAATTAAAAAATAGAAGAGACATATAACTACAGTATGCTTGTACACTACTTCTATTCTTCAAGTTTTCCTGACAAGGCTTTGGTTAGTTTAAGGCAATGGCAGAAAATATTTGTCTATGGTCTCAGATTCTGGAAATGCTCTTGGAACCATGTGGCTACAAAGCAAACTTCTGAAGCTTACTGTCATCAAAAAAGAAAGAAAAGAGAAGTGTGTATGCATATCCAGGAAAAATGGAGCTGGAATCAATAAATGCATTACAATCAAAAGAAAATAAATTAAGGACAGAAAACTGGGAAGAGAAATTGTCATACGTACAGATTATTAGGCAAATGACAACCACGAAGAAGAAACCAGGAAGAAGAATCAACTGAAGAAAGAAAAGCCTAGTTAAAGTATGAATAAACAGAGATTACTACTAATTAAGTGTTGAAAATGTGACAAAATTATATTATAATCATATAGTGTGTGAACATAGCAAGATTACACAAACATAAGATAAAACAATGATACTTTAGGAGGATACAATGAAATAAGGAATAAAATAAATGAAAAAAAGCATTGTTACTAACCAGATTATCATTGTTTTTGGTGTTTTGTGTATGTCAGCTAAAGATTCAGAGACCAGATGTTATTATAGTAAAGAAAAGTTAAATAAGTAAAATTATAGATTTTTAAAAATTCCATATCATCACAGGAAAGAAAGATTAAAGAAAAAATATCTCTAAATTTGATCAGAAAATTGAGGATATTCTAAATCGTGAATGAATGTTGTTTTTGCTGTCATAGACGAAGTGATAGAAAACAGAAAACAGCTAATCAAGAGAGTTAGAGACATTACATCAGAATTGAGACTTAGATAGTGGAATTGCAGATATCTGTCAGCTTGTATCTGCAAAAAGAATTCTTCTCAAATTCCTTGAGAGTTGAGGAGACTTAGCACTAAATCTCAAACATGACTAAGTTAGCATGGTCAATGTGAAACTTTGCTATAATAATAATAGAAATAAAAAACAAACGAAATCAAGATGACGTATAAAAAAGAAATTAGACACATCAAGAAAAGGCAAGCTATTCTGGAAATGAAAGAAAAATTGATAAAATTTGATCTCAGTAAAGACATGCCTGATAAACTGTGAGTGATTTTCCAGATAAGATAATGCATTTGAAGAAGAAAAAAAAACAATATAAAGTTTTATAAAGATACATGAACAGAGAAATATAACACACATTGAGAAAATAACACACAGTGAGAAAATATGGAATGTAAGGTTAATGCAGAGATACTACATGTATGGCCCAAAATAATTAATAAGCAATTTAAAATTCAATCAAGGAACCCAACAACTAAAAGACTTTAGAGCTTAATAAAGTTCCCAATTTATAGTTAAAATACTTTACAAGTACACATAGACTTATAAGCGACTACACTCAATGAATTAACGATGACTATGTAATCAACAACTAATTAGTTACCCGAGGAGAAACACTTAATTGACAACTACGTCCCCTTCCAGGCTCAAAAGCAAAACAAAATAACTGTCTGCTTATCTGGAAAATAATAACAATTTATCAGAAGAAGGGAAAGTTTGTTAAAAACAAAATGTTTGGTAAGCTGGTCAGTTACTAATCATTGCAAAATGGAAAATATGCATGCCTAGCAAGGATTGATTATGAGAAAGCTTTTAAGAGCATACTGTTCACAATATTAGAGACCTGTACATATGTAAAACTGCCACAATTCTATGACAGTATATCTATCATCCAAAAATAGGAAACAACTGTATGATTGTATGATAAAAAGAACAAAGGTAAGACTACATTATTTACAATTGACAGATATTTGTCCTCATCTTGTTTGTTGTTAACACAACGTTTCGGTTGATATACCCTCCAGCCTTCATCAGGTATATCAGCTGAAACGTTGTGTTAACAACAAACAAGATGAGGACAAATATCCGTGAATTGTAAATAATGTAAATAATATACATAATTCCTCATCTCTTAAATATAGAAAGTTAAGACTGTTAGCTGTGATTTAATCAGGATGGAAGGGGGATTTCACTGTTATTTCTTGTAGGTCAAGCAGCTACATACAGTCCTTCCCCATTAGCTCAACCAATGCTCTATTATGGGATGTATCATGTATCATAGATCAAATGACACGTTTTAGCAATTTGAATCTTTAATTTAATTTCAGTTTTTCATTTCTTGTGCAACCAATCCTATTTGGAAAATCATTAATACCACAACTCCTAGTTTAGCTCCCTTAATACATGCTGTTTATATATCTCATGTCATACAAGTGAACTCACAAAATAGAATAGAAATTTTTCTACCTGCTCATTAGTTACGATGTTCAGATAAATTTCCGTAATTATTGTTTGGCTGTTCTACCAGTGACTATCCTGTAGATGTTGCTCTGTTAACATTTTGATGTGCCTCTGGGAAGAGTATACTTTATTTCACATTGCATAAGTTCACCTGTTGGATACAGTTACCAGATATTCTGCTAGAAGAAAGTAGACACAATGAACATCTATTAATATTATCGTTTTACTTGTTGGGTCTTCATGGAGATATAGTTTTGGGTTGTACTTTTACCTACTGAAATACAATGGTGTGGTAGAAATAGAAAACGCATGACCAAATTCTATATTGCTTTCTTTCTTTCTGTATTCTCACATTGTTCTGTTTCTTGAGTTCAAATCCCATTAGGATAGACCTTGTCTTTCATAACTTCAGGGTCAATAAAATAACTATGAGTAATACACAGGTGTCTTACAAAAATGCAGTAATATATTAGTGTCTTGCATATTACATAGCAATATAGTGAAATCTTAAAAAAAGTTATTGACTTACACCAATGCTAGAGAGTAATATTTTTACCAAGTAAGAAGAAACCCCGTATTGTATCATGTAAAAGAAAAAAAAGTTAGACAATAAAATAAAATAAGAGTAAAGGAAAGAAAAATGTATTAGATGCAATAAGCTTTCTCTTGAATAAGAATTGGCTAGTTGGTCTCCATAACAGTTGTCAGCAGGCAGTAATATAAATATGACAGTGAGATAGAAATAGACTGCCAATGTGATGAGATGTATTCCATTGTCAATTCTTCATAATCATATATGTTGTTTCAAGTGTATGTCTATATATGTATGTTTGTGTGTGCGTGTGTTTTCTATTGAAAGAAGTTTTGCCTGGCTGGCTATAGCTGAATATCAGAAGCCTGTAAGAGATTGCCAATTAATATATTTACAGATATATTCGAATATAAGATATTCCTCTTTAATAAACATACAATTTAGCCTCATTGGGGGGAAAGTAAACAGTGATTACAATACAGTTTTGATCTGTCTATGTGCTGTAAAAAGGATCAGTCCAATTAATTTCTAGACTTGTTTGACTTTCATCAGAAAAACAAGTGTTATTTCTATCATGATGTTAAGATCAACCATATCTAATTTCTATCACATATCAGAAATCTTTCCACATAATCATTCACACTGTAGACTTGCCACAAATCTAAGTAATGAATAATTTAGAGGCTATATTTTGAGTACCTCCAATGAAAATTGTCTGGCTACAACTAATTATGGTGTACCTTGCAAAATATGTACATATCATATTACAATATATATATATATATATATATCTATATATGCATGTGTGTGTATATATATATATATATATATATATATATATATATATATATATATGTATGTGTGTATATTTATATATTAACAGAGAAGTGGCAGACTACATCTTGTAATGTGCAGAATAACTAGTTCTAAAATCTGTAAATGAGATATAATTAGGAACAATACTAGATGGTAACATTTTTTTGCCACTATAACAAAAACATTTTCCTGAGGTTAAAATGTAGTAATATAGTAGCTATCTGGCTTCCATGCTAGTGGCCCATAAATAGCACTATTTCAGCATGATCGTTACCAGCGTCGCCTTACTGGCACTTGTGCCGGTGGCACGTTAGAAAATCATTCGAGCAAGGTCATTGCCAGTGCCACTGGACTGGCTCCTGTGCAGGTGACACATAAAAAACACCTTTTTGAGCATTGCTGTTGCCAGTACCATGTGACTGGCCCTTGTGCTGGTGATATGTAAATGCACCTACTACACTCAGAATGGTTGGCATTAGGAAAGGCATCCAGTTGTAGAAACTCTGTCAGATTAGATTGGAGCCTGGTGCAGCCATCCAGTTCACCTGTCCTCAGTCAAATCGTCCAACCCATGCTATCATGGAAAGCGGACGTTAAACGATGATGATGATGATGATAGTTCTTTATAGAACACTCATGTTATAGGGGCAAGAAAACGTTACCATCTAGTATTGTTACTACTTATATCTAGCTTAGATTTTAGAACTAGCTATTTTGCTCATTACAAGATCAGCAATTGTTCGCAGCTTCTCTGTTTACATATTGTGAGTTGGGACAATTGACTGCCATCTCTAGCAGGAAGCTGCCCAGTACCAATGAAGGATAAATACCCAGAAACCATAGTCTACTGGTCTTGCCAAGCTGGAGGGGAGTGGTTTGCTCCCTTACTCACAGTATATTGGACACAAGTTGTGTGCCATTAACCAGCTGGGAAAACGTTTTCCTGGGGTTAAAATGTAGTGACATAATTCTTTATAGAACAGCCACATTATAGTGGCAAGTAAAAAAACCTTACTGTCTAGTATTGTTACTACTTATATCTCATTTAAAAATTTTAGAACCAGTTTGTTGGCAGTCAGTCTTCCCTGCTCATAATATATAAACAGAGAAACAACAGACAGCCGCTGATCCTATAACAAGCAAAATAGCTAGTTCTAAAATCCCTGAATGAGATATAAGTAGTAATAATACTAGATGGTAAGGTTTTCTTTCTTTTGCCACTAAAACGTGGCTGTTCTATAAAGAATTATGTTACTACATTTTAACCCTAGGAAAATGTTTTTCCCAGCTGGTTAATGACACACAACCTGTGTCCGATATACTGTAAGTAAGAGAGCAAATCACTTGCCTCCAGCTTGGCAACACCAGTAGATCATGGTTTCTGGGCATTTACCCTTCATTGGTACTGGACAATTGTTTGCAGCTTCTCTTTTTATATATTGTGAGTTAGGACGATTGACTGCCATCTCTAGCAGGAAGCTGCCCAGTGTCAATGAAGGGTAAATACCCAGAAACCATAGTCTACTGGTCTTGCCAAGCTGGAGGGGAATGTATCCAATATACTGTGAGATGGCAGTCAATGGTCCCTACTCACAATATATAAACAGAGAAGAAAAGCAGCAAACAGTTGCTGATCTCGTAATGAGTAAAATAGCTAGTTCTAAAATCTCTTAGCAAGATATAAGTAGTAACAATACTAGATGGTAACGTTTTCTTGTTACTATAAAATGGCTGTTCTATAAAGCACTATGTTACTACATTTTAACCCCAGGAAAACGTTTTTGTTATAGTGACAAACATGTTACTGTCTAGTACTGTTACCAATCATACCTTGTTTACAGATTTCAGAACTAACTATTCTGCTCATTACAAGATCATTGGCTGTCTGCCCTTTTCTGTTAATATATAAATAAACATACATCGCTAGCCACTGCACATTCTTTATTTTCTCTCTTTGTTTCTTTCTGTATTCCTTTCTGTGGAAGAGTGTAGGCTTGAAACATTAAAGACCTTTTCACTTCTTGAGCGTTAAACTAATACATCTGTTTGTTGTCTACACCAACTGTCTTCGTTCTTTTTAGTGAATTCTCCCTATATATATATA
>NC_068981.1:43705907-43718965 GCF_001194135.2 Octopus bimaculoides
ATATATATGTTTCTAAGGTTGTGAGCTAGCAGAGTTATTAGTATGCCATTAGTGGAATTTTGTCTGTCTTTTACATTCTGAGTTCAAATTTTGCCAAATTTTGAGCTTTGCTTTTCATCCTTTTGGGGTCAATAAGTACAAGGTGAGTACTGGGGTCAATGCTATCGACTTATCTTCTCCTCCAAACTCGCTGGCTTTGTGCCAAAATTTGAAAGCAATATGTATGTGCATGTGTATATGAATACATACATACACATACATATATATACAAGTAAATGAACAAATAAAGAAATAGTATTATATACATTTGATTGGTAATACATGTATTTAATAACACTTTGACTCGTTTCCATTGTACTTAAAGATTTGTAAGCATAGAACACATTTGCATCTTTGGTATTTGGAGAGAGTGAAAAGAAATAAAAGAAAAATTAAAATTCCTTCAAGGTGGGAATATTAAGACCTCCATTGGTCAGTTCAGGTCACATACTTGTTTTTGCTATCCAAATAACATCAGTTCATTTATTTGTAAGGCCAGATGATGAACCATCACCATGTAACCTGGAGGGCCATTAATTGTGTCAGCTGACTTCAGAGAATAGAAACCACCATCACTACCAACAACAACAACATGAATCTCAGCTGATGTCTTTGATATATAGCTATGCTGCTAGCTAAATTGTGCTTTGCCTTTCAAGTTGGTTAACATTACAGATGTAATGTATAAAGGCAGCAAACTGGCAGAGTTTTTAGATCATTGGAAAGAATGCCTTGTGGTATTTGTTCTGACTTATTGTGATCTAAGTTCAAATCCTACAATTCCAGAAGAAAAGACTGTATAGTTATGTTTGGAATAACCTTTCACCATGGCAGATCAAATTTGAAAGAAGGCTGCCAAGCATATATGCATGTGCATGTATATATATACACACACATATGTACGTGTGTGTGTGTGTGTGTATGATCTTTTTGTGTGTTTGTTTACATATATGCTTTCCTGAAATATCACCAAGTGATGCCTTTGTCATTTCCTTTGCCGACAAATCATCTGCTGGCTTTGTGCCTACAAAGAATTGTGGAACTATAGTTCCCTTACTTCAAAGGCAGGATGAGTAACAGGAAGGGTATCAAAGTAAAACAATGCCTTGGTAATATACTTGTCTAACCCATGCTAGCAGATATAAATAATATAGACAACAGGTCTAAACATGAATGCATATATCATCATCATCGTTTAACGTCCGCTTTCCATGCTGGTATGGGTTGGACGGTCTGACTGAGGTCTGGCAAGCCAGAAGGCTACATTAGGCTCCAATCTGATCTGGCAGAGTTTCTACAGCTGGATTCCCTTCCTAACACCAACCACTCCGAGAGTGTAGTGGGTGCTTTTTATGTGCCACTAGCATGAGGACAAGTCTGGCAGTATGTATATAACACACACACACAAACATACACATGTATGTGAGTGTGTATTAATTTGCACCTCCATCTTCACTGGGATGTGTTCTTTCAATAACTGTAGGCTACAGAAATCATCTTGAGAAATCCTCTTGTATAGATGTTAAATGCTAAATGTGCACAGGTTGTATTAGCAGTCAAAATTGCACGGGCACTGGTAGATGTGATTCTTTATCACATAATTTCAGCAGAATTTGCACTTCCTCAGTAACAGATATCCTACCAACGAATATCAGATCCAAAATTCATCAGATTGATATAGTTTAACACTGTCTAAATAGTCACTGATGTTGCAAAAAGTTGTTGGGTTGTGTAAAATTAACTATTAGTAATGGAAGCAGCCTTCTCAATGATTATTTATCTGCTCATTCAGCTTAACTTGAGTGTGCTGCTTTAAATGCTGGAGGCTGGGGCAGTTCTTCAAAGTAATAATTTTGTATGGACATTTAAATATATTGGTTTGATGGATTTCTATCTGGTATGGTGGCTGTTGCTGACGATTCACATACTATGCTGAAATATCATAATATAACAATCCCATCTGCCAATGCTGACAAAATTTCTTCTGCAGATATAATCTATGTTTTTTTAGCGCTTAACATTCATACATGATGATTTTTCAGGATGATTGCAGTAGCCTATGGCATTCAAAACAATGTATCAACGTTAAGTTGAATGTGCAAATTAATATTCATTGCAAAGACTGCTTCTGTTGCTAATAGCTTTGTCAAAGAATCTAGAAGCAAAACAAAAAGTATGCATCTATAATTTTTGTCAACAGAGTGGGTATATTAATCAAAGTATACAGCATTATAGATCCATTTCAACTGATCTTACTAATTTATTTTGCACGGGGTATTAGATAACCAGATATTAGATAACAGCACACTTAAGTAATACCACATGCTTTCAGAGATCACATATTGTGTATGTTACATGTGTGTGTATATGTTTGCACTAGTTTAAAAATTGCAGTTGTTAAACTCTGTAATATTACATCCTGTAGTCAGTGGTTTAGCAAAATAGTAATCAATAAAATAAGTAGCAGCCTCAGATACATTTGGGGGGTCAGTATGAATCATTGATCATGTTGCTCCAGTATGGCACAGTCTACTGACTAAAACCAGTAGAAATTAAAGGAATATCAAATCCTATTGTCTTTATTTCCCATAGTACTTCTCATTGTTTTTTTGTTTTATTTATTTACTTTTTTCAATTTTGTACTATAGGTTATTTTAAGTTATTTCATTTATTCCATGCAGGAAAGACACAAACATACACGCACTCACTCACATATATATATATATACAAACACAGATACACACATACATATATACACCAGCCAAACAAAACAACAACAACAACTAGCTATATGATTGATGACACCCAATTTAGATGCGAATAAAAATTTCAGGTTCATGCTGTGGTTGAGCATGGGGACTGCAAGAGGGTGTGGGTGAAATTAAATGAATATCATCCCAAAAGAAAAAAAAAGGAAAAACAAACACCCCTCTCTGATTTTTACCCCCCCCCCACAAAAAAAAAAAGAATAAAAAAAGAAACAAGATAATAAAAAGAAACATCTGATTAATCTGTTTATGAATCAGTTGTTGGTTGATTAAAGTTGTTTTAATACATTGGCAAACTCATAGTCTTCGACAAAAATAAATAAAACAATCAGATAAAATAAACAACAAATACAATAAATAAATAAATAACTAAATGAATAAATGAATGAATAAATTAATTGATTAATTTTTTTTTTTTTCTTTTTTGCTTTTAAAGTAAAAATCCAATAATAGTTCGATTTGAGATGATATCATTTTTGAAATTAAGTAAAAATAAATAAATTGAAATCAATGTCAACTGTTTGTAAGAAATTAAACTGGTGTCAAATTTATATTTATTTTCTATTTATTTATTTATTTATTTATTTATGTCTAAATTTATCGATATCTCATTTCATTGTTTATTTGCTTAATTTTTTTTTTTTTTCTCTTTTACTTAACAGCTTTATACTCTTAGCTTCTATTACTGTTAAAGATTACAACAGAAATCAGTTGTTGTTTAGCTTTGGGATAGATCTGATTCTGCAAAGCTATCTTTTATCTTTTATCTTTTACTTGTTTCACTCATTAGGCTGTGGCCATGCTGGGGCATGCCCTCGAAGTTTTAGTCGAATGAACTGACTCTAGTACTAATTGTTTTTTTAAGTTTTGTACTTATTTTATCAATATCTTTTGCCAAACTGCTACATTATGGGAATGCAAACGCACCAACATCGGTTGTCAAACAGTGGTGGTGGTGAGGATAAACACAGACACCATCATCATCATTATTTAACGTCCGTTTTCCATGCTGGCATGGGTTGGCCTGTTTGACTTAGGTTCAGAAAGTCAGTGGCTGCACCAGGCTCCAAACTGATCTGGCAATGTTTCTACAGCTGGATGCTCTTCCTAACACTAACCACTGAGAGTGTAGTGGGTGCTTTTTACGTTCCACTGGCACAGGAGTCAGTCAGGCGAACCTGGCATTGACCACATTTGGATGATGCTTTTTATGTGCCACTAGTACGGGAGCCAGTCGGGAGACACTGGCATCTATATATATATATATATATATATATATATATATACACACACACACACATATACATGTTTACAATGGGCTTCTTTCAGTTTCTGTCTACCAAATCCCCTCACAAGACTTTGGTCAGCCTGAGGTTACAGTATAAGACACTTGTTCAAGATGCCTCATGGTGGGACTGAACCCAGAAACATGTGGTTGGGAAGCAAGCTTCTTAGCACACAGACATGCCTATGTTCAAAGTCATTTCAGTTGTGATCATTCCACATTTTTGTATATCAAAATAATAATTTAATTTCATTTATTGACTTTTAATCTTTCAGTCATTGGACTGTGATGACCTCAAATTGACCCCAGTATATAACTTATTTTCAAGCCTGGCACTTATTCTATCAGTTTCTATTTGTTGAACCACTAACTTAGGGAAACACAGACAAATCAACACCAGTTAAATGGTGGTGGGTGCTAAACACAAACACAAATGTGCACACGCGCGCGCGCGCGCACACACACACACACACACACACACACATACATGTATATGTACAAAGGGCTTCTTTCTGTTTCCATCTGCCCAATCCGCTAAGAATGCTTTGGCCAGTTCAGGGCTATAACAGAAGACACTTGCACCAGGAGCCACACAGTGGAACTGAAACCAGAACCATATGGTTGTGAGTCAACACTTCTTACATTAGGATGTAACTTGAAAAAGATTAAGCTGCTGTTATAAACATATAAAAACTACTGTGTAGAAGCTATCTCACTGAATAGTGAGGAATCCTGCTATTTTAGAATGTCCATAATAGAAAGATACCATAACTGTTGCTTTCTGATGTCCAATCCATTCTCAAAGACATGTCATATCTTCCGTAATGCATGCTAGCAATAAGTTAATATTGCAGTGCTTCCCATCTCAGTATATGTAACAATACCAACATCCCCTGTGTGCCTATATATGAAACCAGTTTGAAATTATTTGGTTTGATCCATTAATATTTACATGACAAGGAAGGTGGTGAGCTGGCAGACTCATTAACATACCAGTTAAAATGGCTACCAGCATTTCAACCATCTTTACATTCTGAGTTCAAATTCTGCAGAGGTCAACCTTGCCTTTCATGCTTTTGGGGTTGATAAAATAATCACATTGCTCTTATCAATAGATTCATCTCTGTAAATAACTTGTTTGTTAGACATATCAAGTCCCTCTTTTGTTAAATGGTTAACGTTGGTCTGTTGCTTCCACTTAGAACCTAATATTTGAAGAATATAGCAGAAGAGCTACTCTATCACCAATGGCAATTTGAACCACCTATATAAGTTAATTAAAAAGTTACACCCACTTGTGTTTTATTTTTAGTAAAACCCTCATATATGTAGTAGATATGGCTTACTTCCTCTGCAGAGGGCATTTCAGAACTGAGCAGGCAGATCTGATGGCTATAAATCAATAGAAGCTTACATAAAAGTGATAAGTATCACATCTATTGTTCAAGAGCATTAATCCATAGAAACCATGACCGGGTTTTGCTTTGGGCCCATCACACACACACACACGCGCGCGCACACGAATTTTTGCAGAATCTTTGAAAGCATACTTTTCAATATTTTCTCCAGGTCCTCACACTGTGATTTCAAATTTCTCTTATATCTCTCAATAAAACAATGTACCAATCAATATAGGGGTACTCGGTCAGACAAGGTACGAATCAAGTACTAGGGCGGACGGTTTCAATTAATACTTCGCCCTTAAAATTACTAACATTGTTCGAATAATATTTAGCAAGCTTGAATATTATACTGATAGTATTAGCAGTAGCAATGTATACTTTCACTGAGGAATAATAGAATTTCTGTCTTCAATAAACTGTTTAAAATGTCATGAATCTAGAGAAATATGCCAATGTCCTGCCATTTTTTTTTATATGCATGGATTTCATAATGAAATAAAGAATTCCATAATGAAATAGAGAGAAGCCTCAATATAATGCTGTTAATATAAAACTCACTGATGATATAATTTCTAAAAAGGTAAGACAATTGAAGATGCAAAGAAATATATTGTATCTGAAGTTTTCAATGTTGTTTCTAATGTGAAATGGAATGCTGAATACATGAAATGAGAACACTTACTGAAACTCCGTTTGCTCTCCTCCTAGCAATTTTCTGTTGAACCAGTGGCAGATCCTCTGCTTAGTAACTCAACCTACTACAAACAGCAACCATATTTCCTTCAACTAACATGCTATTTTTTTTTTGAGAAGTGAAATATAGATAAGATATATAGTCCTAGATGCACTAAAATTAAGTAAAAAATGAGATGGTCATATTTGGAATACTATTCACCATTGTTCTCTCCAGCTGAGGCTGACTCAGAACTAAATAACCTACTTTTCTCTTTCCTCTACTAATCCCCATCTCAATATTATCATGATACCACTAATATCTCCTTTGGCCTTTACACTTTAATGCATGTGATAACTACTTCAGTGGGCACAATGATTCACAGACTAGAAAATTTAGCAAGAGGCAACTGGCTGATTAATACATTCATAGGCTATTTATTAATTAGTATCATAATAGGTATGGGTGTGGCTGTGCAGTTCAGAAGTTTGCTTCAGCATCATATGGTTTCAAATGTGTTCCTACTGCATGAACACAATGAGTTGACAATCTTTGCTATAGTCACAGGTTGACCAGTACCGTTTGAGTGAAAATTAGTCAATTAATGCTAAATTTTTGTTTCCTTTCTACAGCTAAAAGGCAGATTTCAATTCATTAAATAATTATGCATATGCCATTCAGTACATGCTAACTACCTTAATTAGCTATGTTCATGTCATTGCCCTTTTTGACTTTATTCTCTTTGTTCAGTTTATGTAATTACACAAATTATACTGGACAAAAATAAATAATTGTAAGTCATCTTTTGCATATATAATCTCCATCATCTGATCATAAAAGACTTGGGAAGACAATGCTATAATGATGATGTCTAATACATTTATAACCTATCCATAATCGACACCTTACCTGCTAATAAAGATCAGAGTTTCTGTCAGTATTTGAAATATAGATTATGTGTGAAACAATTCTTTTATATTTGAAAATTATCAATGCCAGGCAAAATGCTTAGCAGCATTTCATCCATCTTTACGTTCCGAATTCAAAATCTGCCAAGCTCCATTTTGCATTTCATCCATTCAGGGCCAACAAAATAAGTACCAGTTGAACACCAGCATCAATGTAAGTGACTTAACCCCTACCTACAAATTGTTGGTCTTGTGCCAAAATTTGAAACCAATATTTCAGAATTATCTTGCTTGTTTCTTTGAGGTTAGTTAATGAGTATTAGTTGCATATTTGTTTCCACTCTCCCACTATGAGTCAAGTTTAAATTCATTAAGAGTCCCTTCATAAACATCATTCAGTACATTATCATCTACCTGAATTATTTAGATTTATTGGTCCACTTAATTTATTTCCCTTAATTTATATTTTGCAATTAAGCTTAGACTTCACTATGAAGGATTAAAAATCAGAATGGCTAAAGCTGGAACTTCTTTCATTACAGTTCTGCTTAATGACGACAAACAACATCATTATGAATATTATAATCATCTTCATGTTGGTGATTATGATGATGTTCATGAAAGTAGTGGTAATTAGAATGGTAATTAGCAACATCGTTATTGTCATTATCCTCATAGTCAGTATTTATCATTAGCACATTAAATGTGTTCATGACTTCTCAGATAAAACCTAAACATTGATTCCAGTGCTTCCTCTTCATTATCCTTATTATCATAATCATAATCAACCATCTATGAATCACTACTACCACTGGCACCAAAACCATCGCCCCCCCCCCTAGCCTTGACCGCTGCTGCTGCTGCTGCCACCACCACCATTACCACCTACACTTTCATCTGTAGAACCATAACTCATCATTACTATTATCATCAGCATTTAATGTCTGTTTTCCATGCTGGTATAGGTTGGATAGTTTGACAGAAGCTGACCAGCTGGAGGACTGCATTAGGCTCCAATTGCCTGTCTTGGCTTGGTTTCTATGGCGGGATGCCTTTCCTAATGCCAGCCTCTTTACAGAGTGTACTGGGTGCTTTATACATGGCATCAACATAAGTGCTGTATATGTGATACTGGCATGGATGATTTACATGGCACCAGCTTGTGTGCTTTGTACATGGCATGGACACGGGTGCTCTATATGTGGCACTGGTATGCATGCTTTTTTACATGAAACCAGCATGGATGCTTTCTATGTGGCATGAGCATCGATGCTTTTTAATTGGCACTGGCACAAGCGTTTTATTGTGGTACCAGCACCTGCAAGCTCATGAGACAAGGACCTCTCTGCTGAGATCAGTAGTGGAACCAAGAGATTAGAGTATGGCAGAGGTAGCCCTCTCATTATTGAGGTGTTACTTGGCTACCTCAGTTGGACAAGGAAGGAGAGGAAAGTGGGAGATAGTCAGGGAGAGAGATTGAGAGATATTCAGAATGAGAGTGAGAGAGAAAGAAGGGGTCTGCCCGCAGGTAACAGTGGGGGTAGTATAAGTAGTCCAGATAGGACAGAGGGAGATATTTAGAGATCGCAGAGAACAGCAGGTGATGCTGAGAGGAATTGGATTGGTTGTGGTGGTACCAACGTTTTCATAATATCATACATATACTGAAATATTATTTATACATTTCACAGTGGATATTTACAAAGTTTTTAACAACTGGATTCCCTTCCAAACACCAACCACTTTACAGTGGGGACTGGGTGCTTTTAAGTGACACCTGCACTGACAAGGTCGACAAATACTTGCAAGACAATAAAAAAAGTATGTTTTTATATATATATATATATATATATATATATATATATATATTGTGAAGGCACGTGGCTTAGTGGATGTTAAAATGATGATGATCCTTGTGTCTGAATTGAAACAAGAAACCTTATGAACCAAGATTATCTTGGAAAAGAGAAATGGGTATTATTTACTTGTTTCAGTCATTGGACTGTGGCCATGCTGGGGCAGCACTTTGAAGTGTCTAATCAAGCAAATTGACCCCTATACTTATTTTTTCTAAGCCTGTTACTTATTCTATTGCTATCTTTTTCCAGCCTGCTGAGTTATGAGGACATTCAAAAAGCAATAGAGTGAAGTGGTAGAGTGAGACAAACAAAACCACACAACAACACACAAATATATACATATGAAAGGCTTCTTTCAATTTCTGTCTATCAAACGCTCACAAGATTTTGATCAGCTCCAGGCTATAGTAAAAGACTATTGTGCCAGGTGCCATGAAGTGGGACTGATCCTGAAATCATGTGGTTGGGAAACAAACCTCTTACCACACAACCACAATAATTTGGGTGGAGTTAGTAAACAGTTAGTTAATGTTAAGATTGAGATCATGATGGATCAGCAGTTACTGGTAAAAATATAGAAGAATAATCTAGAAGTGTAACTTACAGGAAGTTAAGAGTCATACAGAATAATGATAACTGGAGGAGTTAAAATTAGGGAGGAAGCTAAAATGAGAAAAAGGTAATATTTTTAGATTTCCAGGTTAATACTAGGTTGCTCTCAACCAACTAGCTAGAATCAGTAAAAATGCAATCACAATTGTTCTCTTTGTTTATTACTTCAGTCGTCATGTGTACATGTGACTTTAATTTTCAACCTCAGAGTACTTTACTTCCCTCATACATTACCATTTTCTCACCAATGACGGCTTGTATTTCTTCATAATAATTATATGAAGTTATCTATGTGTCTTCTTCCTTAAACATCTTTGGAAATAGAGCAATGGTGGATAATACTGTGCTACTACAGTACTAAGCGATACATTGAAGAACAAGAAATATGAAGATAGTAAAGTAAATCTACAAGGAAAAGCCAATACATTAACTTGATACAGTCTATGCATCTGCAAGCAACTACTTTGTCAAATTATTCAAAACGACTTCAGGGTGGTTAGTTTAGAAAATGATAAACCATTCCAGAGTTTTATTTGCAGCTTTTACTGCTGAATTTAAGACAATGGAACGGATCTCTTTTGAAAACTCATTTTGTGTAATTTACTTCAGCAATTTGCCATAAAGTATATACGGTCCGTAGCATAAGCTATCATTAAATTACAACAGCTACTGGTAAATAACAATATCAATTGTTGCACTTTGACTATTTAGATTATATATTATTATAGGTAAATAAAGCCCTTTTAGAATGCATCTCTTACGAATAATCTTGCTTATTGTCTCTTTTGTTTCAAGAGACGGTTTGTGTCTCTTTGATGCAAATTTTTATCAATGACTTAAAACCACAACCTCTCACAGTTAGGTGGCCATTGGCATGATCGAAGCAATGAATCACTTTCTATAAAATATATAAATTGCATTGGGCTATAATATCTAACTTAGAACAAAATTGATGAGATATCATAGTTGAAATAAATGGGTGTATAACAATTCAGAAATGATATTATCTACTCGCATGTGCACGCGCGCATGCACACACACACACACACACACACACACACACACACAAGCATATATGTATATAAATGTATATGCATATATACATGCATAACCACATTTTATAAGTACATAATATATGTATATGTATATATATATATACACACATACATACACAGGAACACAAACACATAAATATTTGTATATATATATATATACACACACACACACGAACACAAACACATAAATATTTGTGTATATATATATGTGTGTGTGTCTGTGTGTGTGTGTGGAAATGTGTGTTTCTAAGCTTACATAATGTAGAAAAAAAAAATCACTGAAAGATTACCTGAAAAGTATTTAATATCTTTTTAAACTTTACAAAAGTTAATACTATAAACTCTGTAAACTATACATTTTCATTATTTAAATGATGTATATATTCTCAATATATTCACACAAGTAAAAATGCAAATGATACATTATAGTGGTCTTGTTTCTGGTACATTTAGTCAAAAAATGGAAATAACCACAAAACTGAAGTTGTTAAAGGTGCCATTATTGATGGTTTAAGACATAGGTGCATGAATTAGATATTCCAGGATTCATATTTATAACTACTTATGCACTATAATGTATATATCTGCATAATTGTTTATCTCTATCTATCTATTTATCTATCCTTCAGTCTGTTTATCTGTTTGTCTCTCTCACTCTCTGTCTTTTCATATATGTGTGTTTTTGAGTGTGTATATATGTATGTGTGTGTAGTTAGACTTCTTTTGGGAGTTTGTCTTGTTCTTATCTCTGTGTGTTTATGTATTTTTCACTCATTGGTAATATCCTGCACTTAATGAGCATTTTTTTGGTACTTGTCCTGTATTTATCTGTCGTGCGTTTACATATTTTTCACTCATTGGTGATGTCCTGTCTTAATGTATATTTTTGATTATATGTGTGTGTGTGTGTGTGTGTGTGTGTGTGTGTGTGTGAATATATATATCTATTATTTAAAAGAGTTCCAACTGTCTGTTTTTTAAGTGTAATTTATATTCTTATAAAATTAATGTGGGATGTAGAATATGGAATATATAATATAAATAGTAAAATGAAATGAAGTATTGAATGTCTTATTGAATATATGAAATATTGAGTATTAAATATATATAGGGGCTAGTATACTTTCCTGCTTTATAGCAGTCATAAAGGTCCCGTCTGACAGATACACACACATACACACATTTACATATGAGGGGATGCTGAACAGTTCTTGGCTTTGTGTAAAAGAAAATACAGGAAGGTTAGTCAATTTTGATTTTATTCAACATATTCCCCTCTCAGATTCACATACCTATTGCAGCAGTCCTTCAGTTTTTCTAAGCCCTGTAAAAGAACTTGCAAGGTTAGACCTCCAGCCAGGCCTTTTGAGATACCTTTAAAGCCAAGAACTTTTCAGCACCCCTTTTTATACATCCAAACACACACACACACATATAGAGGGAGAAATGGATTGATAGATGGACAGACAAACAGACAGATAGACAGAAAGATAACTATGTGTATGTTTGTGTATTTAGTACATTCCTATTCTACTTTCCCACTTACACAACTCTAAAAGAATATGTCCTCTTTCTAATTTCTGAAATTATTGAAGAGATTTCTTCATTGTTTTACTTCTTTTACTTGAGCTTGTTCCCTTTCCTCTATCAATTTTGTCCCTCTTTGCATGTCCATCTATCTGCTCCCAACCAACCAACCAACACATGCACCCACACAAACACCCACCAGTGCTGCAACCTATCTATGTATTTATTCATCTATTTAGTTACCTAGCTAGCTATCTACAGCGTGTACAATAGTTTCTGGAGCATGTAAACCTGTACTGAAAAAAGAAGAAACAATTGAAGAAATAAAATGATTTGCACACTTCATTCTTCTTATTTGTTATTACAATACATCATAAGGTGGTGAACTGACAGAATTGTTAGCCTGTTGGGCAAAATGGCTAGCAGCATTTTGTCTGCTCTGAGTTCAAATTCTGCTGTGGTCAACTTTGCTTTTATCTTTTCAGGGTCAATAATTTCAGTACTGGTGAAACATTTGGATTGGTGTAATTGATGTATCTCCAAAAATTTCAGGCTTTCTGCATATAGTAGAAAGGGTTATTACAATATATCATTATCATCATCATTTAGTGTCCATTTTCCATGCTGGCACATGTTGGAGGGATGTGTTTCCTAACACACATCCCTTTATAACAGTGTTTCTCAACCTTTTTACTATTGCATAACCCTTAAAATAAATTACATGTCTCAAGGAACCCCTGCACAAAAAAAATTATATCCCATATCCCGTCTCACGGTGGTGCACCAGCATGACCGCAGCCACTTGGCTGAAACACATAAATAAATAAATAAATATCTTACTCATAGTTTTTCATCGTAGTTCAAGTGGTAAATATCATATATATACACACACACACACATATATATATATATACATATATATATATATA
>NC_068981.1:43719592-43726812 GCF_001194135.2 Octopus bimaculoides
ATATATATATATATATATATATATACATATGTATATATATATCACAGGGATGTGAGTTCGAGTCTCTTGGCTGGCCGGTAATGACTTTTTCTGCAATATATGAATAGTTTATCCTGTTCATGCCATTGTATTAGCATTATCATGCATTTGAGAATAAATTACTTCTGTATCTTTCAATACATCTCAACACTTCTAAAACAAACTTTGTTTACATTCATTGTAAGTTGAATATATATGGTTGCTATATTTTTTTGATAACATAGTAGGTTAGATTGGATGATGTCTATATTACAATAGGCAATATGTTGTGCATGTATCGTAATATTACGGTCATGAAATTAGCATTAGCTTATTTAAACTCTTTCTTGCAGAACCCCTAGGAACGTTTTGCAGAACCCTAGGGTTCTAGGGAACCCCACTTGAGAAATGCTGCTTTACAGAGTGTTCTTTTTCAAAATATTTTTGTTGTGGCACAAGCACTTGTAAGGTGTCACATCTTCAACACGGCTAAAGAGTGGCTCTCAAAACCTCAAGTTTTACAGTGCACTGGGTGTATTTTTCATGAGATGAGCATTAGAGAAGTAGTCATATCTTGAACAAACTCACATCTCTGCTTTCTCACCAACCACTTTACAGAATATGAAAACATGAATGACAGAAACATGAATGATAATGGTGAGATGGATGTGTGATAATGGATGGAGTGATCAGAGTACCCAGTATACTGAGATAGGTATGTATATTCAAATCAATGTAACATGAGGGAGATGGCAGGGGAATGACAGAAGTTGATATGACCCAAGAGAGAGTGCAATGACAGAGGCCTAAGTAATGTGGTTGGAAAAGTGTAAGAGTATGCTGGCAGATAAAAGGGAAATGCAGTGGTTGTAAGCAATACAGGATGGAAGAGTGAAGGTAGAGGGAACTGAACATGTGTGTGTGTGTGTGTGTGTGTGTGTGTGTGTGTGTGTGTGTGTGTGTGTGTGTGTATGCATGGTTATATATGTATACAGAAATACACAAGTGCAGAAGATAGTAAACAATGAAAATAACGTGGTAACAGAAATTATGTTTTTTAATATGACGGGCAGAAAGAAATTTTAACAGAAAATAATGTATTGTATGGGTTGAAGTGAAATTTGTCCCTCAGTGAACCAAAGAGTCAGTATTGAAGGAACCAGAAAGAAACCTTCGACAACAGAAAAACACCAAACTGTACAGATTGAAGTGAAATTAATGAAGATACTTCTGTCAGTAAATTATGAAATTACTTACATCAGTAATTGTGAACTTCTTTTTGTCAGTAGTTTGTTTGTAAATAGTGATTCAAAACACAGACTTTAAAGTGCAAAGATGGAAGTGAAACAATAGCGTATGAAAATTGAAAGTGAAAACAAGAGATATGAATAGAGAGATATGTTACAGAGAGATAAAGATGGATAGAGAGATCAATAAAGAGATATACATAAAGAGATATTTTATGTCACTGACGGTAGGAAACCGGAAGTAAATATTTTAAAATCTTTGAAATACATGAATGCAATATAAAAAGCAAAATTTTTTGTTTTTAAATAATTAAAAAACAAAAATCAAATGAAGACCCTATTATATGTCCATAGTCAAATTATTCATGCATCAGAAGTATGGAAGTATTTGATAAAGCCGTTTTTGCATTAAAAGTGAATATGTACACATCTCTATTTTATATATTAGACATGTAGATATAATCATCATCATTTTCCACACTGGCATGGGTTTGATGGTTTGACAGGAACTGACAAGTTAGAAGACTGCATCTAGCTCTGTTGTCTGCTTTGGAATGATTTCTACTGCTAACCATTTTACAGATGGTATCTGGGCATTTTACTGGCACCAGCAGCAGTGAAGTCACTAGGTAACTTGCAAGACAAGACCCGTCAACTGGCTGTGAGAAGAAGCATTGACGGACAGAAAAAGGTGTCTAGCATTAGAAGAGAAACATAGCTACTTCTGGTGAGCAGAGAATGCTGACTGAGGAAAGTAAGGAGAGAGAGAGGAGGGAGAAAGAAAAGATGGTGGAGATGTGAGGGGGATAGGAGGTGGCATACTTCAAGATACAGGATAGTGTATATAGAGAAATGGGCTGCGATTGGAGGGGATGAGATGGGTATTTGAGCTCATGAGATTGCAAAAGGAGAGCGATAGAGGGAGAAGGAAATGTAATGAGTGGGCACAGGTAGAAGGAGGGAGAGAATTAAGAGGCTATGCTATGGGGAAGAGATCCTTTGTAATCTTCCTTGTGAAGCTTATATTCTGAAGGTCATTTATCACCACTTCATCACATGTCTTCCTGGGTGGTTCTCTTCTACAGTTTCCCTCTACATTTAGGAATCAGCATTTCTTTATGCAGCTGTCCTCATTCATATGCCTCACATGTCTATGCCAGTGCAATCTTTTCTCTTGCATACTACATCTGATGCCTCTTATATCTAATTTTTCTCTCAAAACATTAATAATTTGTCATATGTGCCCACTGACATTGCACATTCAGTGGAACATACCAGTTCATTTCTTTCAAGTCTTCACATATAGTCTATAGTCACAGCCCATGTTTCAGTACTATGTAGTATAACTTTCCATACATATATCATGAAAACTGCCTTTCACTCTAAGGGAGTGGCCCACTGTTATCAACAAAAGCAATAACTCTCTGAGCTAGTTATAATTCTAACACCTATGAATTCAGAACAACCTCCCCCATTGCTAATTTGATCACTTAGGTAACAGAAATTTTCTCCTGGGACATTTGAAGAAATCTGTTTCCTGTGCATTCTTGTACTGACAAAACTGACACACACAAAAGCTAGTTTCTCTCTTAACCTTCCTGGGATTATATATATATACACACACACACACATACATATACACATACAACTTCAAATACATATCCATTCACACATTTGAAAATATACAATGACATTAGTTCTTAAATATATATATACATATTCATATATATATATTTAAGAACTAATGTCTTACAGTAGAAGAGTTACTACTTTGTATATTTTCAAATGTGTGAATGGATATGTATTTGAAGTCAACATCTTTTTATACATAGTTCAAATGAGAAATATAATACTTTCAAGATGAAAAAACAAACCAAGATGTTGGCAAAGAAACAGTTTCTCTAACAGAAGTGGCTAAAAGTCAAGATAAACCTGAATCTAGCCTTTTATAAAGCATACAGAGGGGAGATATAAAATTTAATGGTGAAAAGAAAGTTTGATTGACAGACAGCTAGGAAATTACAGTCAAACAGAGAATCTTAAAAGTATCAGGAAATATTGAACACAAGGGAAATTCAACCACCTTCCTCTTAAAGAGCACCACAAAGACTATAAGATATATGAAAAGAACAACTTCTCAGTTTTCAGAAGACAGAAGCTATCAAAATATAATGATAATTATGCAAGGAGTTCAATAGGATAAAATAAACTATAATTTAACAGATATCAGAGTTAAAAGATAATTAACTCGAGAGAAAAGATATTTAAAGTTCAAATTGAACAGAATTTAAAATTCTAAATCAACATAAGATAGAAAAAAAAATCACTTGTTATTTATTCATAATACATATGGAAAACGGAAGTAGTGATGAGCTAGTGCCTAAGTAAAAAGAAATTAAAAATAGCTACATTTTAGAATAGAATAAACTTAATGGCAGGCTATATTAAAATCTCAGTTGAAAACTAGTAATAACTAAGAGATAATGAAGATAAGTATAAATGTAAATGCAAAGATCACATACACATGCAAACGTAAATATACATACATACGTACATACGTAAGTACGTATGTATGTATGTGTAGATACATATATGTGACTTTCAACAGGAGGATGCCAAAAAGCAGACCAATCCAGAAGAGAAAGATTTGGAAGCTAAAGAACTCTTCACATGGTCAGAGATTTAGGGACATCCTCACCAAGAAATTTGATGGGAGGGAGGAGGAACTACAGTCTTCGGACATAGAAGGCAGCTGGAAATTCTTATGGGACAACTTACTGAGTTCCACAGACCAAGTTTGCGGATGGTGCAAAGTCCCTTCTAGACCTAGAGTAATGTGGAGGTGGAATAATATGGTAGACAAAGCCATCAGAGCAAAGAAACAGGCCTGGAAAGCCTGGAATGGTGGGGGTAGCAGGAAACGTACCAGATAGCCAAAAATGGGGCTGGACAACAGGTATACATGCACGTGAAAGCTATCTTCCCGTTAATCTTCCTTTGATGTTCAAAGGAAAATTAACCGGGAAGATAGTTTCACGTGCAGCAGATGCACAGGGGCAATAAACACCACAGATGTTCAGAAAACAGACTCTATCAGAGAAACTAGAAGTAGTTCATAGCTTCTGCTACCTAAGTGACCAAGTCTGTATTTGGAGTGGATGCTCAGAGAGTGTTATCACTAGAATAAGAGTAGCCTGGGCAAAGTTCAGAAAGCTTTTAACTCTTCTGGTGACAAAGGGCCTCTCGCTCAGAGTGAAAGGTAGATTGCATGATGCATGTGGGTGAAATGCCATGCTACACAGCAGTGAAACATGGGCCATGACTGCTGAAAACATGTGTAGGCTCGAAAGAAATGAAGCTAGCATGATCCGTTGGATGTGTAATGTCAGTGTGCACACATGACAGAGTGTAAGTGCCCTGAAAGAAATGTTAGACATAAGAAGCATCGGATGTGGTGTGCAAGAGAGATGTTTGTGTTGGTGTGGTCATGTACTGCAGATGGAGGAGAAGAGCTATGTGAAGAAGTGCCACTCCCAAACAGGGGAAGGAATCTGGGGTAGAGGGAGACCCAGGAAGACATGGGATGAGGTGGTGAAGCATGACCTGCGAACGTTGGGCCTCACAGAGGTATGCTGTGACTGAGAAGACCTGGCAAATGAAGTGAGTCCACAGCTGTAAACTACACCAGTATCACAGAACCAGCCCACTCAAAAGTACCTTAAATCATAGGGCAACATGCCATGCTTGAGGAGACCTACTGAGTCAAGTAGATCAACATCAGAAATATCAAAATCAAATCAAATGGAAATTGTAGTTGTGAGTCCCATGCCAGTAGCACGTAAAAAGCACCATCCGAACGTGGCCAATACCGGTGCCATGTAAAAAGTACCCACTACATTCTCTGAGTGGTTGGCATTAGGAAGAGCATGCAGCTGTAGAAACACTGCCAGATCAGATTGGGGCCTGGTGCAGCCTCCTGGCTTCCCAGACCCCACTCGAACTGTCCAACCCATGCCAGCATGGAAAACGGACGTTAAACGATGATATATATATATATATATATATATATAATGGCACGCCGTCAGTTACGACGACAAGGATTCCAGCTGATCCAATCAACGGAACAGTCCACTCGTGAAATTAATGTGCAAGTGGCTGAGCACTCCACAGACATGTGTACTCTTAACATAGTTCTCGGGGAGAATCAGTGTGACAAAGCTGGCCTTTTGAAATACAGGAACAAGAAAAACAGGAAGAAAGAATGAAAGAAAGTTGTGGTGAAAGAGTACAGCAGGTTTCGCCACCACCCCTGCCAAAGTCTTGTGAAGCTTTGGGTGTTTTCACTCAATAATATATATATATGTATGTATATAAATTATAATGTTAGGGAATTACAAAATCTGAACTTACAAGGAAATACAGTTTGATAATATCAAATTGAGTTGTATATTGAAAAATATTTTAACAATTTAGAGAAGAACCACCATGGTGCAACTCGCACTAAGAAGGAGATCAGACACCATCAAGAAAAGAGTACTATACAAAATTAGTTTAAAAATCTACAAAATCCAAAGCGGAAATTCCAATACATAAAATCTATGATATATTGGACTAAGAATTAAAATCGATTACGTTTAAGATACGAAAGTTGGAGAAAGACTATACATGTTTCATGGCCACATAAGTGGGGAAATATCTGGTCAATCTACAATGAATCGAACAAGATAGATACCACCCAACATGAGGACACTCTTCAAGTCCGGTAACTTCAAAAAACGTATCTTAAATTTTAAAATGCATAAAATAAGAAAAGTATAAAAATCTGTCCGTTGAAGCAACATTTAGTACAAATGAAATTGTCAAGGTTTTATAATAAACCACATCAAATAGCAATAAATATCTGTCAAATTTAAGGCATAAAACGTCAATTGGGGAGATAATATCTGTAGATAAGGAAACATATATAACGGAAGTGTGGTTAGCTAGTAAAAGGAAACAAGCGTGCAAGAATATAAGAAAAAAAAAAAAACCACATCACTTATTTAAACGAAGAAACTTGGATGACTGAGGTACTATCCAAAGCAAAGAAATATATACTATGTGTATCACGTGACAAGATGGCGATCACAAATGTCAAATCAACGCTTAGAACTAAAACACGTGAGATACGAGACAGCATGGCGTGGAAGGAGAAGAGGGGAGAAAAACTAAGAAGAAATGATAAGGTAAGTACGTAGAGCTGGAATCAAAAAATATTATGCTGCTATGTAAAAGAGTAGAGGAAAAAAATAGTGAAATAAGTGATGGATGCAAACATGCAAAAGTAATTAAGGGTACGTAAAATATACAAGAACTAAGAATGACAAAAAAGAAGGAAGGTAGTATTACGGTGGACTTATAAAGCGTCTCCAAGTATTACGTGATACACTTAGTATATATTTCTTTGCTTTGGATAGTACCTCAGTCAACCAAGTGTGATTAGCTAGTAAAGGTAAAAACCCGTGCAAGAATATAAGGAAAAAAAAAGCAACATCACTTAACTTAACGAGGAAACTTGGTTGATTTTCTTTTATTTCCTAATAAATAGGATACATAGAGGGGACGAACTAGGACAGACAAGGGGGAACATATAGATCGTTGAGCCTTTTTACAGATGATTTAACGAATGATTTAACGAGAGAAGAGGGAGAGCGCTTGTTTGCACTCAATCTGCCATTCCCCCGTCTTGGGTCTTCGTCTGATCCATGCTCCTAAGTCCCTCAGGGACCCATACTTTGGGAAATCCTGCTCGGCAAGCGTTGACCACACCTGCTCACCATCTAGGTGGCACCGGAGATGCCTCAGCCTCAGCGCGTGCTTGCGCATCATCAGCCAGGGCATCCCCAGCCCACCCTTTAGCGGTTTCTGATAACAGATGGAGCGCCTCACAAGTGAAGTTTTACTTCCCCACAAAAA
>NC_068981.1:43729285-43729750 GCF_001194135.2 Octopus bimaculoides
TTGTTTGATTTTTTAATAAATGAATGTCTTTGGGGTGTAATTTCACCATGTCGTAAAATAATGTTCTAGCAATTTTTGCTATTACGAAAGGGCTTTGAACATAGTCATTTCTATAGACTAGGGATTCTCGATGGAGTCTAATGACCCCATCTAAATAAATGTTCTTGGCTTTGTAAGACACTGTTACTAGATCACTGGATTCGGGGATGTATATGGGTATGTCTATGAAGGACATTTTCTTTTTTTTCCTTTCTGTGTTCAGGGGCTTGGGTATTTTAGCTCGAATTGCTTTCGGGGAATCAGTTTTTTTTTTCTCTTCCTAGAGCACACTTTATACTCGTCTGTCGTCACACTTTTTTCTTCTTCACTATCCGTAATGTACTCCTCTCTTACGTGTGTTACCTCTTGGTGGGATGAACTCCTGGTAACAGCCTCCTTGGCTGGGAGTTCACCCTTTTTGGTAGG
>NC_068981.1:43732016-43745236 GCF_001194135.2 Octopus bimaculoides
ATTAAGATGGTACCGCCTTCCTCCTTTTCCAAAGAGAGGAAGGCGGCATTTCTCTGCGTAATAACCATAGTGAAAGAAACGGTATGGAAGACGCGCTCGGAAGGAATTGCGACAGGACAATTCATCTCCAGACGAGGGCTGGTGAACTACTTCACCGTCCATCTAGTTTCCAAGATCCGTCTGGAGAGGAGGAGCTTGTCGCAAAGAGTATTTGCCAAAAGATGGAAGGATGTCGCAAGAAAGTTGTGTATGCAAGGGGCCATGCCAACACGGTCGGACCGGGCATAGAAGGAAAATAAATGGAAAAGAAAAAGGAAAAAAAAAATCAACCGGCGGGTTAGTGGGACACCGCCCAACCCAAAAGTAATCCAATTTTTAAAGCAATAACATCATCACATTATAATATATTATTCTCATGTTAAAATCATTCGTTAAATCATCTGTAAAAAGGCTCAACGATCTATATGTTCCCCCTTGTCTGTCCTAGTTCGTCCCTATTTATTAGGAAATAAAAGAAAATCATCCAAGTTTCCTCGTTAAGTTAAGTGATGTTGCCCTTTTTCCTTATTTTCTTGCACGTTTGTTTCCCTTTACTAGCTAACCACACTTCCGTTATATGTTTCCATTTCCACAGATATTATCTCCCCAACTGACGTTTTATGCCTTAAATTTGACAGATATTTATTGCTATTTGATGTGTTTTCTTATAAAACCTTGACAATTTCTTATCCTCTACTGATAGAATCACATTGATAGACAGACTGATACATGCACAAACACACACATACACATGACAAGCTGCTTGATTGTAAGTTTCATACTTTTAATTAATAATGCTTAAACCAAGGCTATGCGATAAAACACTTGCTCAAACATTCAAATTGCTGTGCCGTAATATCAGATTCATAACCTCATTGTGAAGAGAACATCTCTGCCACACTTTTATTCTTGCATGTCAATTTTGCAGTTTGAATTTGCATGACTTTAGAAAAGTTTCAGATAGTCTCCCATTTGCATGCACAGTGAAATAGTTTGCTAACAGTTAATAGTTCTGAGTACTTTTTGTAATTTTCTTCTTCTCAAGATAGCATGCTTCACTATAACTATCTGCAGCACTAATTAGGTCATCTAAGAGAAACTATGAAATATATCTATGATGATTCATGTGAACAGGTCATTAATTATATTTCATGTTTGCTTCTATTGTTAACTATTTCTGTACGCCTAGGCTATATATTTCTATTTAATTAGCTTTTTTAATAATCATTCAGTTATTTGTGGAAGGGAAGCACCTTTAAGGGTCTCTAAAATTAGTTGAAGGGAGACCAGAGATTCTGTAATTTGGATTACGTCTATCACCCAAGAACAGGAATGATCACTATGACAAACTTTCACACAATTTCAGTCTTTCAAATTTCATTGATATGGTTTGATCAATCTGTTTTATGGTAGCAAGCACTCAATGTGTCAGGCAGCATAGTTGTACTAAGACCCATATAATTACAAAACAGACAGCCTTGGCTGCATCTTTATTTGCATGGATCTTAAATAAATTTTCAACAGATTCTTTATATGAAATGAGTGCACAGTACTACCTCTCAACTTATCAAATTTTTGATGTACTTGGATTTTTTTTGCTTCCCTTACCCTTAAAGCATTTGGACTTCAGAAGCTTCTTCCAGGTTTTCTATTTTATTTGTAGAGTTTGAGTGATTCTGCTGTGAGTACTAGGTCATCAGTATGTAACATTTCTCAAGTACAACTAGTATTTGATTCCTGCTTTATTGCTCAAGAACAATAATGATCAATTTGAGGCTTGGTGAATTCCTAAAACATATCCATATACCAATATTAATCTGGCCTAAAACTATTCTATACAAGGTTTGGTTGGCTCACGAACGTTATCTTTCTCTAATTGTGTACTCATCAAACAACAAACTGCAGGACCTTAGAGTATTCTCTACACTGATAATTGCAGAATAAAGTTATCCTATTGTAAGTTGTTTTTCTTGAAGCATGACAGCAGTAGTCTTACATTCTGCCAAACCAAAACTGTACCCTAACAAATCTAACCCAAGCCTTTATTAACTTCAAGACTCTTTCTGTCTTAACAAGACTAGATATATCAACCTGATTCCTCTCTAAACCTCTCTCCAGTATGTTGCCGGTGAAATTATCTGATAAAGATTTAATTCAATACTCTTACAATGTAGTCACCAATTTTTGCTCTCAGTATCAGCATTTCAGGATTTCACAGACTTGAGAGTGTAATATAGTTTATTACACATTTCCCCTAAATCAATCTAGATTGATTTTACTGCAGATGTTTTCCTGTTATCATATTTAATTTGTCATATTTTCCCTCTGTTAATAGATATTTTCAATGTTAAATAGTTTCCTACTGACTTACTATTTGTTCAACCTGTGAGGGGTCAAGCTTCATGAAATAATTACAATTTTTCTTTTGTTGTTTTCCTGAGAAAGTACCTTTGAGCAATTTCATTAAGAAAAGGGTATATAGATAAAACCCTATACAATGATAAATCAAAGCACCTGTTATCATTCAACCACAGTATTGGTTGAATATATTCTCAAGTCCACCGTTTCATCAATTGCAGCAGCTTCCAAGCTTCACTACTAATTCAGTTCTCACCTAAATTGCAAACTGTTAATAGCTTTAGAGAGGTCACCTCCTCAGCTACACTTTGGCATAAATAGTTTGAGATTTGGTTCAGTAGAAAAAAAAGTTACATTAAAATATCTGTGACCTCAAGGGGGGCAGTAAGGCAGATATTCATCTTCAAATAGCATAAATTTTTAAATTTCTAATTAAAAGTATACTTTTCTTAGGCTTTAATGATAGAAAAATGCATGAGGAATTCAGAATTGTTAGTCGCATTGAACAAACATTAGTAGAAAAACAGTTATGTGGTGAAATGTTACGAAATTTCACGTCAGTAAGCGAAGAAGTAACGTTTAAACAATAACAATAAGAATAAAGAACATATTACTAAAATGAATGCTTAAATTCAAAGGTGGCAAACTGGCAGAAATGTTAGCCTGCTGGGCGAAATGTTTAGTGGTATTTCGTCTGTCTTTATGTTTCAAGTTCAGATTTTGCCAACTTTGACATACAGATTAATTAACTTTTTTTTAACTAAACACTTTCAAACTTCTGATAATGGTAGAATGTGTTACATAGAACGTTTTTGACAAAATTTTGTATTTTAGAAGTGGTATTTCGTCTGTCTTTACGTTCTGAGTTCAAATTCACCGAGGTTGACTTTGCCTTTCATCCATTTTGCATCAATTCAATTAGATGTACAGATTATTTAATAATTTTTTTTAAAACTAAACACTTTCAAACTTCCGATACTGGTAGAATGTGTCACATACAGAGGGGTTTATACTCAACATTTTTGACAAGATTTTGTATTTTAGAAGTTATTTCATCACAAGTTACAGAGGGACAGTGGACAAATTCGTGTTTGATAAGTGCCAATACATGAAACTCTCAGCTTTTTACTTACTCTCTAACTTCTGCGGATGATATATATACATATTAACATATATGTGTAAAAAAATCTCATCACGCAATCGAACCAATGAAACAGTATCTACCTGGTCACTCGACACGCTAAAAATAGCAGCCAAAAGTATCTCCCTACCTAAATCACATGCCCATTGTATGTAATTTCCTAGATTATCCATAAAAGACTGTTTACTGAGGGCTTGAATGCCTTTGATGATAGATTTTCAGTATTAGTGTTGATTTGAGGCTAAATAACAACAACATTATGGAAAATTTCTATATTAACACCCGCAAGATTTTCACTAAGAAAGAATAAACAAAAAAAAATTGGCTTTTTTGCATGGAATCAAGTACTCTGATCTCTTAATATGCTGCAAATCCCTTATTTTGGTTTGGACAAAATGAGGTGGGGAGGGGTCCCCTCAGTCCCAGAATCATTGGAAATTTCTTTTTCGTTGAATGAATTCCTGTGACCTCCTAATATTGCAAAATTAGGTTACTTAAGGTGAGCCTGGTAATTGATGGTTTTGGGGTCTTGTTGTTTCTAACATTTGGTGAGCTATGGTGCAACCAACAACATCGTAAAAATCCCTGCAATTAATTTGGTGTTGATGGGTAATATCAAATAATTCAAGAACAACATATATTTAAATTTAACATGGAAAAAATTGAAATATTATCATCACTTACATAGAAAAATTGAAATATTATCTTTCAGAATTTTATAAAGTAAAATCTTAAATTATTAATTGACACATTATTAATTATCTTATAACAGCAATGCCTGGAAAAATCATGGATTAAATGGATAAAATGCGAGCATGAAAAGTACTAGTCTTAAGATTATAAATCTGGAAAAGTACAGGGCAAGTATAGGACAAGCTATTACTTCTAGTAAAGTAAAGAATAAGAAACTTTTTAGTTAAAATATTGCTGCTAAAATTAAAATTTGAATACTAAAGCTTATTTTATTATAGTTTACAAGTAACACTATACTTATTTAAGTAGAATTTGGCTAGTAGAATTTACTACCTTTAGTACAGAAAAAAATGACTAATTAGACAAACTTACAAATTAGCTGAACAGTTTTGTACAATAAATTTTAAAGATTGAGAACTGTAAAGAGTGATAAATTAGAACTGACATTCTTTGCTGCAATATTTCAAGTAAAAAGTTTCTTATATGTTACTTTACTAGAAGTAATAGCTTGTACTATACTTTTACAGGTATAATAACCTGTCCTGTACTTTTCCAGGTTTATAACCTTAAGAATATTACTTTTTATGCTCACATTTTTCCATGTAATAAGACATATTCTCATTAAACCATGCTTTTTATTGCTATTATTTCTCATGTGGGTTCATAAATTTTGTTATCCATCTAACATTGTTTTGTCAATGAGATTTCCTTCTGACTCTGTAGTGTTTAACAGAACTATTTCTTTTGTCAATATTGACATTTCCACAAGGCAGCGAGCTGACAGAATGGTTAGCATGCTAGGCACAATGTCTTGTGGCATTTAATCTGTCTCTACTTTCTGGGTTCAAATGCCGCTGGGGTCAACTTTGCCTTTCATCCTTTAAGGAGTGATAAAATAAGTACCAGTCAAGTACTGGGGATCAATGTAATCAACTTAACCCTCCCCTAAATTAATGGCCTTGTGCCAACATTTGAAGCCATTATTGATATTTCCTATAGATTCTCAGATATTCAAAATAGAATTGTAGTGGTGGTAATAGTGGTAGGATCACCTCCATATCCAAGGCTAAAGAGAACATGTTGCAGAATTTTGATTAATTGCAGATAAATTATTTCTTCAACCTCCACAAAATCCTGAAGAATATCAACAAATTTAAAAGGAGTGAATTGCATAATTTGCAATCTATGTGTCATGAAACTGCTTCGGTATGCAATCTACCCTTTGTATCATGATCTACAACAAGAAATGTTATATTATCAATTTCTTTTTAATAATAAATGTATTAACGATAAAATTAGTAAACTTGTTTTAAATCTGCTTCATTCTAATTTCTTTTTAATAATAAATGTATAAGATGTATAAAAATTTTAATTATCTATTTTCCACTTTTCTAGCTGATGTTCAATTCACCAGTTCATTTGATTTGCCTGTTCATTTGATTCGCCCATAAAATAAATAAATTTGTTTCAAATTTGCTTCATTTAAATTTTGTTAAATAAATGTATAAAAATGTAAGAATATTTTATTTAAGCCATTGTAAATAAATGAAACATGTAGATAACAAACTAATCTAGAATTTGATTCATGCAGATCACATTGGCTATGTAGATTGCATACCAGAGTAGCAGCGATCTTTGTTATTTAATTGGGTTATTGTTTTACTATGTTGCTTGTGGAAAATAGATGCAGGTTTATAATTTTAGTGACTACAAAATAATTTTGTCTTGTCTCATAATACTGGTTCAATACTGCAAAAACTGTTACTCATGGTAACTATTGACATCAAGAAATTTCTTATTAGAAGTTCAAGAATTTCACCTGGGACATAATTAAAGTACAAGAAGCAATATCGAAATTTCTTTTGTTTTCTTGTCTCCTTTTGTTTCAGATTGCTTGGTTGCATACTTTCATTACAATTCTCAACATTCACACACACACACACGCATTTATGTATGTATGTGTGCATGCATATATATGTGTATGTTTTATATATATATACATACTTATACAGGGTTGGACAAAAATAATGGAAACACCTTAAAATTTCAAATAAATTTATTTTAATATGGGGTAGGACCACCTTTGGCAGTCATTATAGCTTGAATTCTCCGAGGTATGGACTTGTACAAAGTTTGAATTGTTTCCAAAGGAATTTTTGTCCATTCTTCAGCTAAAACAGTCTCCAGTTCTTGTAGTAATGATGGTGGAGGATATTGACTTCTTACTTATTTTCCTAAAATGTACTATAAATGTTCTATAATATTGACATCCAGATAAGATTTTCAACTTCAGTAGAATGTTCCTTGTGCCATTCAGTAACAGCTTAAGCTGTGTGAATTGGATTGGAGCATTATCATCCTGAAAGATTGTTTCCCTCCGGAAATAGTTCTGCAACCTTACGATGAATTTGATCAGATAAAATGCTTAAATAGTCTTGACTATTAATTCTGCCATGAAGGGAAATGATTAGGCTGGTGGATTTCCAAGATATAGCCCCCCACCACCACCACCAGATTATCACAGTTCCTCCTCCATGTTTAACAGTTGGAAGAAGGCAGTCGGGGTCAAATGCTTCTTTTAGTTTCTCCACACGTATACTTGGCCGGTGGTCAGAAATAATGTAAAGATTCGTCCGAGAAAATAACAGTCTTCCACTGCTCTAGGGACCAATTCTGAAGGTTTTGACTCCACTCTAAACACTTTGCAATGCTTGTTTTTGAAAGTAGTGGTTTTCTGATTGCAGCCCTCCCATGAAATCCGGCTTTGTGCAGCTCCTGGCAAACAGCTTTTGTGAAAACTGGGTTCTTGAGGTGGTCATTAAGCTCTACAGTAATTTTGAGAGCTGTATTTTTGTGATCCTTTCTAACAATTCAAGTAACAGTCCGACAGTCCCTGTCTGAAAGTTTTGGTTTTCTTCCAGAGTTTTGTTTTAACGAGGAGGTTTTCCCCTCTTTCTCAAAGGCTGTCATTACTTTCAAGACAGTACTTCTTGATACACCAAACATTTCGGCTGTTTTTGTTGCACTAGCACCTGCCATACAAGCACCAACAATTTGACCTCTTTGTATATATATATATATATATATATATATAAATATAACCTCGTGGATATCGTTGGCGATTTCTTCTTCCTCCGTCTTTCCCTTCTTTGGACTTTCCTTTGTTTCCAATGAAGAGCTCCGCTTGAAACATCAAATTCTCTTTCTTTCCTTTCCCAAGCGTCCAGTAACACAATCTGTATCGCGTCCTCACGTTGCTGTTTTTTTGTTTTTTTGTTTTTTTTCCTTTTTTGAACTTATATATATATATATTCACATATATGCATAGATACACACACACACCATATAGAGTTATGAAACCTGATAACATGCAAATAATAACAGCAATAATAATAATAATAATAATAATGGTTTTTTTTATTTGCCACCAGGGTGTAGGATGAGTGGGGTAGTGCAAATAGAGACCTGATAATATCTATCTGTCTGTCTGTCTATATTTATAGGTACAAATCTATTTAGAATAATCAGAAGCTACTGTATTGCATGATAGGGACACAATGGTTTTCTTTTTCCTTAGGATGTTCTAAATATACTATTGTAACTTAAGAAGATGAAATTAAGATAAGCTTGTTATTTTACAGGTAGTATCAGTCCTAAGCTATGTAATAACGAATATAAATGAATATCAAGTTGAAGCCTTATACTTTGACAATCAATAAAGAATATAAATTCAGGCATGTAATGGAAATGACAGAAAGAAGAATATATCAGAAGAACTGGATAATATAATTTTAATATTAGATCATCTTACTGATATCTAAGATTCAATTTATCTTTCTTCTCTTAGGATATACAATTATTATTGTTATTATTATTATTATCATCTAGTTTTATAGCTTACAGCTGTCAGGACACAAAGAATCTATGAATACATCCAATTACAACATACCAATTTTGTTGGGTTTTTTTTCTATTCTTTACATGGATTTAAAACGCCTGGATGTTTTTTCCTTAGGCAAAGGAATAAATTCCTTTAAAGCTTTACTTTGTTCAATCTTAGAAAGTATTTGAAACTATTTTGGAATTGAAGTGGAGAAATGGACATGTTGGTGACTCACTTCAACCCAATGCCTTTGAAAAAGAATCACATTTTGGGGATTGTATTTTCTTGTCCTTGGGCACTGCACATAATTCATTCTTCAGTTACACTTCCTAAAAAATTAACAGTGACACCAAAATGCTTCATTTTAAAAAGAAATGATTAAGAAGTTTAAGGTTCTAACTCTCGCAAAAGACTTAAAGAAGTCAATTTTGACATCTCCTGTAGATTCTCAGATAATCTAAATATTAGCTGTGGTGATGGTGGTAGTGGGTGTGGAAGCCATACTATATCTAAGGGGAAAGAAAGTAAGATGTAGAATTATGACTAATTGCAGGTAAATTATTTTTTTCAACCTGCAGCATTTGGTATATCACAATTAATGACATCACCAACCATGAAGTTCTAGACTTCTTTAATGTCTCGTCTGACTGTTATGTCAAATAAGGCTCATGAGTGTGCATGACTGATCCATCATCTCAACCTTATGAGTGTTTGCACTAATGCTGCAAATGTCTTTGGATAGGGAGTTGAAATCCTATTTATTCCCTAATTATTTTCAAGATGGTGATGCTAGAGAGTTTGGGTTCTCATAAATACTTATTGAAATATTTTTTGTATCTAAGGCCAAGTATGGTTTTGTGATAAGAAGCTTTCTTCCCAATCATATGGCTCCAGGTTCAGTCCTACTGCATGACACCTTGGGCAAGTGTCTTCTACCATAGCCTCGGGCTGATCAAAGCCTTGTGAGTGGATTTGGTAGATGGAAACTGAAAGAAGCCTATTGTACACACACACACACATATATGTATGTATGTGTGACTTTGTGTCTGTGTTTGTCTCCCACTACCACTTGACAACTGGTGTTGGTTTGTTTATGTCCCATAACTTAGCAGTTCAGCAAAAGATACCATTAAAATAAATACCAGATTCATAAAATAAATACTATGTTCAATTCATTCGACTCAAAATTCTTCAAGGATATGCCCCAGCATGACCAGTCTCACAACTGAGGCAAGTAAAAGATAAAACATACATTGGTATAGGACTTTAAATTTACAAGGAAAGAATAGTGTTGATTGACTCACTGAGTCCCTTGTACAAACATCACCCCTATTTCATCAACTGTGGAGGTATAAAAAGCAAAGCCACGACCATGTGAAGCTTGAAAGAATAGCACAAATGAGGAAGATAAATATAAAGCATTTAGCTCAATGATCTGCATCTTCTTCACTACTCTGTGCATTTAAGTTAAAATAGAAAAATGAAATGAAATTAAATTGTGTTTATACATGCAAGAATATAATATAACTAAAATATATGCAATAAAACAACTTTAGTCAAATTGTACATCTGTCAGTTGATAAAGTTCAAGTAAATCAACTTATGCTGAAAATATTGGTATTAGTGTAATAGTTTAGTTATGTATATCCATAAAGCATTTCATTGAATTAATTCTGTATCATTGTATCTATTTAATTTTATTCTGAATACTTTCACTAATAGTGTGCATTGCTCTGATTGCATCAGTTCTGAATAAAATAAGAGCTAACAAGGATGAAATTGTAATTCTTCAGATAAACTTTGTTCCCTTTAGCAATCACAATTCTAAACTATTTAGAATAAGGTTTTGCATATAGTATGTTATGTACATTTTCTATTATTAGCTTTCTCTTTTCAGTAATAGCTAAATTGTGTGTATGTGAGAGAGAGAGAGAGAGATAGAGGGAGAGAGAGAACACATTCAAGTAGGCGAGTAAGTTATATACACATTGTCTTCTCATCAACATCTGTGAATTTGGTGAATACATCAATGTGTAAATGAAAGTCTTGTACTGTCGTATTTGACACATTTATAACTCTGTATAACACAAGAAATGAAAACATATGAAAATTATTTCACACACTACATATTCAGCTAGATTTCTACCTGGTAATATCAAAATCATATTACTTGAAAACACTACACTTTGAGAAACAATTTACTAAAATCATCAGAATCATCTGAATATTAGAAAGTCTCTTCTGTTCTACAATGATTCCTATGGGGTCTCACTGTTTGATGTATGTATGAGGAAATTACTTTTGAGTCAATGTTGATGATCTTGTTGTGATACTCTAACTGGTCCCTATCCCCTCTCAGTTCAACTCTGGCAATCTCATGCCATATGAATGGCCTCATTATGGTTCAAGAATCAAATAAACATCTTCAAAGAATTCTGCTCATGTATAACTGTTGCCATCAACTTAACCAGGGCCAACTTCCTAGATGTCACTCTGGACCCAAACTGAAATGATAATTAGGAATCTTTTTTTACATCTGTAGGAATCCCAGCTACTCCCAGCTGTAATAAGAAACTTAATCACAAGGTTTAACAAAAGAACCTCTAAATTGTCAGCAGAAAGGGATATCTTCAACACGGCCACATCTCATTGTAATGAAACACAAATGTTGAGTGTCTTTACTAATGAGTTAGTATAAAAGGAGTACAACTCACTGTCAAACTCAAAGAGAGTTAGAAGGAAGAAAGTAATCTAGGTCATTCTTCCAATTAATCTAGATGTATTCACTAAATTCAAAAAAGGGATAAAACTCTTTTACAAGAATTTTATCAAGAAGCCAGTGTGTAAAAAGGTTGTAAGGGAAATTTCTATTCCCAAGAACATAATTATACGTTTATATTTGTATAAGGGGCATTACTACAGAATAATAATGCCACACACTGGACTTCTCAAAATAAACACATTTTTAGTACCGAATGTGAGGAAACACAACCAACAGAAGAAAACCACCTATCTTTTAAATAACTCAACTATGTATCGACCGATTTCACGATTACTAGAATGAATCTAGACTCCGCTCATCAGCATAGTATTGTTTATGAAAAACATATACAAATAAACAGAATTCTCACCTTACCAAAAACGAACACTCTCCGTAAAGCAAAGGGAATGAAGTTTATCTGTATAAATCTTCAGCAAAGAAGCGGGAAATACAACTGGGTTGTCTTGGCACATGTGTTGAGACAGGAATAAAACAATTCCGCATTGAATATATTCCGCGTATATATTTGATTAATAAATTAAAAAAGGGATAAAACTCTTTTACAAGAATTTTATCAAGAAGCCAGTGTGTGAAAAAATTCGTATTCGGTACTAAAAATGTGTTTATTTTGAGAAGTCCAGTGTGTGGCATTATTATTCTGTATTCACTAATATAGCTAGAAGTTTCTTGTCCTTAATTAGTATTTTCTATGCATTTTTATGTAACATAAACTCTTTGATGCACATAGCATTAAGGTTAGCTATTCATAGTTAAAAAATACCAATTCCAACATTGCACACCATAACAAAGAAACATGCTTCTATACTGACTTTATCCTATGTCTCAGACTATAACTACCAAAATCCCATCAACTACCCACTGTGATGATTCTGCTTCTCAAAGGCTGTAGTCAATAGAGCTACCCATGCACAATCTAATATCATTGAAAAGTACCACACTGACATAGTAGTCAATGCTTTCAAGGGATGATTTTTACAACATATATCCTCATTCAGGTGAAGGAAAAATTCTACCTCCCTGTCACGAGTCTGGGATCAAGGGGTTCCCAACATTGCATGGAGCATCTTTGAAAGAACCCCCTCCAACTGATTTGGAGTTAGCAGCTACTATATCTGCACCATGAAAAAATGTATATATTGCAGCATCCTGCATTATCTATCAACAAGAAAACTGACATACTTTATTGTCTTCACTAAAGATACAGCCTGTTCATGACTTCAAACCATTAGCCACAAATATCCAAGAAAGACAACCTTAGACCTAGCAGTCATGAACAATTGCAGAGTAAACAATTCTTGCTTGCCCAAAGTGCTATTTTTCTCTTTTGCATAACATCAACATGGCCTACCACAATCAGCTAGATATCCACCTCACAGCTATACACAAGATATAGACTGATACGTAACCTAATACCATCAGATTTGTTACCTTACCACATGAAACATGTTCTTCTTATCATTATTAGTATTTGGTGTCGCTTACACTGCCAAGTTCTCAAACTCTATAGGTTGGTGACTACATAATGCCACTAAACTCTCTACCATCTGGAAGCATATATGAATTTATCTAGTGTTACTCTTTTACAACCTACACTTTTGCCATCATAAGGTGAAGGTCAGCTCTGATAACAAATTTAGTGTACAAGTTGGAGTTCACCAACGATCAGTTCTCAGTACCTTCTTGTTTATTATAGTCCTCCAGGCTGTAACAAAGGAATTTAAGAGTGGCTGCCTTGGGAGCTCCTCTCCACTGATGACTGTCAGGTATGCAGGTATTATAAACACTAAAGACTGTACAGAGAATAGACTTACTCTAATGTCCAGGGAGATCCTAAGTAGTAGTTGATAGCTTCTGTTACCTAGGCGATGAAGTTAGCAGTGGAGGAAGAAGTTCTGATTCCTGAGGGTTGCATCAAGTGGCTTCCAGTGGCAGAAGCCTGAACTATAAGGGGCTTGTCTCACAGAACATTTCTGGTTACTTTTGGGTACCCTCTCGTATATATATATATATTTATTTATGTAATAATGTATGTATGTATAGAAAAAGAGAGAGACACACACACACGTATGCACATAAGTCAAGGAGGAGGATGAAGTTAACAATATAGCATAAGTTTTATATTAATTATAATTGTTCCAGTACGATTCCACTTCAGACCACATTACATATAAACAATTATGTATGATAAATTACAGAACCTCTGTGCACATTTACCCATGATTGAATAGCATGAAGTAGCACCTCATCAGATATTTACCAAACTTTGATATTATACATTGTATATGTATATGTGAATATATATGTGTATGTATATATATATATAT
>NC_068981.1:43745246-43764913 GCF_001194135.2 Octopus bimaculoides
TATATATGTATATATGCATATGTATATATGCATATGTATATACGCATATGTATATATGCATATGTATATATGCATATGTATATATGCATATGTATATATGCATATATGTATATGTATTTATGTATGTATATGTATCTATATATACGTATATATATATATGTATTTATATATATCATCATCATCATCATTTAACGTCCACTTTCCATGCTAGCATGGGTTTGACGTATATATATATATATATATATATATATATGTATGTATATAATCACATGTTGCCTGGTTACTTTGCAGAGAATAGAATACTTGAGGCGGTCATTTATGTTTGTCTTATTCGTTTTCCACCTCTCTTGCATTTTCTTCATCTCTTCTGAGATTCTTCCACTAGTCCCTCACTGGCTTGCAGTTTTTGCATTCCATATGCAGTTTTTTATTTCTTAATATTCTGGACCAGAAAATTGTAGTTCTCATTGTTCAAGTTGATTCCAAATTTCCTTCTTAATAACTTCATGTAACTGTTTCACACCAAGGGGCTTGATCTGCTGGTTTTTCATTGAGATATACAAAGCCTTTTTATCTTTGATTTTATCGATCACAATCTTTGCCCAGAACAAGTGATGATCATTGCCTGTATTGAATGACATTACCAATGAGATGTGCTGCATTATGCCCCAGGATGTAGTCAATTTCATCCTCGTGCTGAGTGTTTGGAGCTATCCAGGTTTCTCTCTTTGCAGGTTGCTTCCTGTATAGGCTGTTCCCAATGTAGAGTCTTCTTATTTCTGTGATAGCAACCAAACGTTTTCCTCTTTTGTTTTTCTTTTCTGATTCAAACTTACCAAAATATTTCTCTCCTTATCATCTTTTTCTAAGCTTTGTGTTGTAATTTCTCATCACTATGGCATTAGTAGACAGGTGAGCTAACACTTTCTCTAGTACTAGATAGAATTATTCCATTTCCTCATCATCACTTGTATTTGTGGGATGATAGGTCTACAGGGTGGCTTGTTTTTGAGAAACGATTGCTTAGTACTCTGATACATGATGAAGGCAATTGTCAAGAAGCAATTTTTGAAGCCTATTCTTTGCTTACAATGAACCCTGTATCACCTGTTGCTCTTACAGTCTGCTTTTCCCAGTCTCACAACACTTCCATCTGTCCATCTCACATTTATTTCCTTCCTTTGACTTGTTTCACTGAGTCCTAGAACATCTCATTTAATTTGCTTTTTCTCTTCCATTAAATGGGTCATTCTTGTTCTCCCTGCCAAAGACCTGCAGTTGTAGGTACTTATGGCAAAGGTTGTTATCTGATTCTTTGGTGGCCTTATTGGTAGCTGCAATTCTTAGCAGCTTCAGGTCACTGAGATTTTATTCTGCCACCATAGAGCAGTCTGATTGATCTGTAAGATACTGAGGTCTATTTTCTTGCCTTGTTTTAGCTTTTAACATGAAGCCACTTTGCTGGCTTGGTGGGCAGGTCATTTATTATCCCTTAAGTTTATGTAGCTTCTAACTCTAGTGAAAGATTACAAGCTAGCTTCCACAAGGTAGTCTTTCCATATGGTTAGTCGTCCAGTATCTTTTTAGCTTCGTTGGACCTGCCAGAACATATGCCCCTCTACCACAACTACTGAACAGCCATTGCATAATATAACACCAGATAATTCTACCAACAAGAAAAATCGTTTATCAAATACTTTTTTCAAAACTAGATACCAAAAACTGTACAAAGAAGACAGGAACATTAAATACATGTTCCATATCTCTCATGTAAAGTCATTTATTGCTTGATCAGAATTTTATTTCCGTCATTTGATCTGTGTTTTACATACTAAAAGACAATAAATTCCAAAACCTCAAAATCACAAGTAGTTACCTAAGGCCTGAAAAAATTTCTGCTTTTCCTATTCTGTTATTGTTGCTAAAATACAGATGGCTAATATTTTTAGAATCATGCAAGGAGAACACTATCAGAAATGTTCTCACAATCAATACATGCTGTGTCTACATTTTTCCCCCCTTTCTCCTTCAGTTTTCAGCTATGGACTCATTGATCAATAACTATTTTATGGATTCATTTAACGAACCCTTGCAAAACAGAAGGTTTTTCTTCATCAGAGGACATTTTGTAGATAGGGTTTTCTACATTGTTAAAACTTAGGTGCTGGGAGTTAGTATTTCTTTACAATTGAGTATTAAGATAATTTGATTTTGTTCCCTGAAGAGCCATTTGGATATTGTGGTTAATGATTGTGAATACTGTTTGTCACCACCTGAAGTTTGTGACTTTGCAGTTTTGAAATAGTTTATATTTAGTAGTATTTACGTCAGTTCTTTTATTACTATTGCCAAAATTGTTTCAATATGATTTTCATTGCTTAGTCAGAGGAGGAAGGGTAATGTTCATGGTGTTATTGCCAAACCTACATTGGAGGTAGAATATGAAGAAGAAACCTGGCGTCTTGACTTTCTGCAATGACAAGCATCATATCAAGATCATAAGAGACCTGACCTGAATGCTTCTAAGTTAGTGGGTTTCATTTTAGGTAACTAAATGCCATATTGTGTCAATTAACCAGATAACAAATTAAGTCAGCCACCAACCCTCAGTAACCACATATATTCACATATCAATATATTTTATAGCTTTTTCTCTTGTTAATGTATTTATGTAATAAATATATTCAATATCTATTTCACTTGATGATATATTGTCTCAACAGATTTCTTGAATTACTCTATTGAGACAAAATTAATTCTAAATATGAGATATCATAAATTTATATTATTTATATTATATTTGTACTTCTATTTTAGTACAAAGGCATTATAAAACGTGTTCAGCTTAAGACTGCTTAAAACGTTTCTTCTTTTTACTTTGCAAGTAACCTGGCTCTTTATTTAGATTGTCAGTATTTCTTTCAGATATACGTTCACTTTTACTGAGAAACTACATTTTGCGTACTTCGTATGCATGAAATTTAAAATACCCACTTCCTTTTTAACTATAAGCTGAATGCTACAAAGGCTTAATTTTGTTTTCTATGTTATGTTAATTTCTGCATTGAATTTGTCTGAGGTTGATTAAATTTGTGCACTGTCAGTGTCTTTACATTTAGTTCTTAGTTTAGTAATTTGTATCAATGCTAGAAATATATAACTTATATTAGACAATGTAAAATTAAATTATTTCATTACTTACATTTATGTCTATAAAACATTTCATCAAATGATTTTGGTTTCCTTTGTTAATATTTTAATGGATATTAATGGATATTTTTCAGAGCTGTGAAGAAGCAGTGTCAGTTGTTATTCTTTCATCCCAGTGTGGAAATATTATTTCATTATTGTGATTGTATAATCTACTACTTTCAATGCCCTTGTGATAAATAAGAAAAAGCATTGACATTATAATTATTATCAATATTATTGTTGCTGTTATTGTTATATTCTTACTTGTTATTGTTATATTCTTATAGTACAAGATATGAAGTGAAGTCAATTAAATTAACTTCACTGTCTACAAATTTTGAACATGTACTGAAGTTAAAAACCTTCACTGTTAGTATCTTCTAGTTGTCGTTGGTGTTAGGTTGCGGATTGGTGGAACCACTAGAACATCATAACAAAATATTCTTCAAGTTCTGAGTTCAAATCATGTCAAGATCAACTTTGCATTTCATCCTTCCAGAAACAATAAAATAAGGTTCCAGTAAGTATCAGGGTTGATATAACTGACTAACTATTGACTAACATAAATGCTTCTAACATAGGCAGAAGGGCATAAATTTGTTTTTTTTACCTATTTTAGAAACAACAGCAGCAACAAATTAATATTGCTATTATTACTAAGTGAGAGAGGAGTGCATGCCATCAAAGTGACACTGGGGTACAATTATACAAAGCCCAAAGGGGCATCATGACTACATCTTTCTATTTTCTTGTTTGTTTTCTTTACAGTAAGAAATGTGAGTGATACAAGAATGATGAGAGGGGTGTGTAAGAACAAGATGAGCGACAGGAAAACACAGTATTCAGAAATTAGAAAACTCCAGAAGGATGTTCTTAGAATAATTTGGTGTTAAGAAGAGTCAAATTTATTGCAAAGTTCAAGTTGAATGGAATTTTAGAACACTGTTATTAATCCATTAAAACTTCAAATGAAAGTTTGAAGATTTGGAAATGCAATTTGATTATATAATTTGTGTTATATAACTAATAATCAGTCTTTGTTAATGAAATGCTTGGAAGATGGTGTAACTAAATATTTTATGAACAAAATCTCATGTTTTGCTTTGTTTACACACACACACGCACACACACACACACACACACACACACACACACACACACACACACAAATATGTGTGCTTATAAATATATCCACATTTTGTATTGTATGTATAAATCTTGTTAATAAAGAAAGGATTATTCTTACCATTAAATATTCTCAACGTGCCACAGTAAAATTTCTATGTTTCTTTTCCATATGTGTGTGTATTTACACAGTCAGATATACACACATGCACACACATATATGTAAAGATTTTTTTTTTGCTTGAGTTAGAGATAAAATTATAGTTAAATTTAAAGTTTGAAGATTCTGAAGTATATTTAGAAATGAAGACATAATATTTTAATCTTGGCCTATGAAGATGCCTAATAGTGGCTAGCTGCAAGTTCATTCCGTAGTAAAGTAATTAATACTAATATCAATGTGGTAGGGCTGTTTGAAACTCTCTCATTGAAGAAAACGTTTGTTTATGTTGTTAATGTAGTTTCCTTTGAAGAGAGAGATATCTAAAGTCTGTTTAGATCTGATAGCTGAACTTAAATTAGTTTATCCATTGAATCTACACTATAAAATTAAGAAACTAATAATAATTCTTCTTCTGAAGTGAATTGTTTTTCTATACGTATGATCTAACTATATAAAACAAGACATTGACATAAAGAAGATTATATTGTAGTGCCTACAGAAGCAAAAGTAGCTTTGAGGTTAAGATGCTAGAATACTAAATTCAATGGCAGTTATAACCATCATATTGTGGCTGTATGGAAAGTACATTATTGCATTTGTCTGAACAATAAGTGCTGCTCTTACTTCTCGGATGACTGGTTAGTTTCTTCTAAACAAGATATCAAGCAGAACCATTATTATGTGCTCTATGAATTCTTATAAAAATATCCAAACTTTCCATTAGTCTATATTAGAGAAAAGTACGCCAAACTTTTAAAATCATTACACAAAGGATTCTTGAGGATGAGTCTTTTGAATTTAAATATAGAATAGTAGAGATAGGATTTGAGACATTTTCTGACAAAATACAAATATTAATTTCTTTTGACATAGGCACAAGGTCAGGTTTGTTCTTAAGGTAGCAGTATACTAAAATTGATTCTAATAGCATCTTCAGTTTACAGCCTTCTGAGCTATGTCTGATATTCGTTTTCAATTAAGTTGACTTGAGCAATGTGAAGTGAAGTATCTCACTCAAGGATATAATGTGCCACTTAGTCTAAGAATTGAGCACAAATTGACTCCATTCAGATTTGAACAATAAGTTTCAAACTAAATTCTTTACAGCATTTAGACTGATGCTGTAATATTTCTGCTAATAACCTTTGTTAGAAAACTTTCAGAGTAGAATAACATGTAGAAAAGGCTGTTGTAAAAGCTCTTGTTTGATATTTAAAATCGTAAAACATTCCAATTTGAAGCATGGCAATGCTTTTTGAAATAGTTTTAACTGCTATATTCAATCAATCATACAACTACATCTGAGTTCTCTTCTTAATCTAATGTTTTATTTATTACTCGTAAGCAAACTATTTTTGTGGATTTATACTTTTCTGGTTTTATGATTAATTATAGTAAAATATCTAAATAGAAAGTAAGATATCTAAATAGATTACGATTAATGCAGTATATATAATGTGGCCATTATCCTAACAATATATGAACTTTATATTTTTATCAAATATTTCTTGCTTAGATCTTTAGGATCATTAATGAAGGAAAAAATTGTTTGCAAAAGAAATAATTTTTGTATGGTATTATCATAGAAAGAAAGAATTTATATAATTTTAAAGAAGGGAAACTCATTAAGCTACTGTGGAAATATGAGAGGCTTAATTGAACAAGTTTTAATTTTATGCAGATCAGATGATTGGAAATTGTTTATTGATTCTATAAAGAGAAACATGAATGCATTGCTATTGGAAATTAGACAATATATACCTTCTAAGCTTTTAAGACCTTCTGTACAGCTGTCTGAAGTAAATGAGAGCAAGGACCTTCTGTCAGGAAGAGTAAAGTGTTTTGAACACAATTGGTTGGGTCATACTTACTTTATATTAACTGTATTGCTTTTATCTTCTTTTGGTCTCAATTTTGCCTCTTCACACCACCTTCAAGTATTCTGCTCTTTTTGCTGTATATCAAAGATATGAAACTCCATGCATTGAAATCCTGTCCAGTAAAATTTACTCTGCTTTAACTTTTTAAGCCCATATTTTAATTGTTCTTTTATTAAATTAAAGTATCTTCAAAATTTATTGCTGATTTGTCAACGGTCTTATTTGATACTTTTAATTGTCCAATTGAAACACTATGCACCAAAATACTGAAGTACTGTGGCTTTTACCACTCTTATTTTGCTTGATATTTTTAAGTTGTCAAATAAATTCGTTTGTTTTTCCTATTTCTTTGTCTAATTGCCACCAAGATACTGAAGTACTGTGGCTTTTACCACTCTTATTTTGTTTGATATTTTAGGTTGTCAAATAAATTTGTTTGTTTTCTCCATTTCTTTGTCTTTTTGCCACTCCATCATCATCTCTGAAAAGATGTAAAATTTATTCAAATTTCAAAAATCATTAACAAAATCTGTAGAGGAAGAATACAGCTACAAAACTCCATAAAACATTACAATAAAACATTTTCCTAGTTAACTCAAACAACATTGGAAAGGATTAATATTGACTGAAAAAAAACCCCAAAAACCAAATGAATATATATGACAACCCAATAGAATCATTGTTATAATTGATATTTCTTCCATGTTTCAACCTTGTTTCCTTTCTAAAGTTGTATATTAAGCTGAATGATGTTTCTACTCATCTTTCTTATTTTCTTTTAAGGAATATGAAGTTGTTTAGTTATTCAGTTGTTTTTCCCAATCTAACCACAAATGTTCTAAATATCTATCAATTTTCACAGAAGAAATAAAGTTAAAAAGAAAATAGAAGGTGCTGATGATACAAAGTGAAACTACTCAATCATAAATGAAACTGTCATAGTAAATCAATTTGTTGCAGAGTTGATGAAACTCAAAAGTAAAGACGACAAATATTCTTAATGCTCTTGAGATAGGCATGAATGTAGCATAATCTCAATTTCTTCCTTTTATAATGCTATAATTTTGTGTAGATGTAAAACAATCAATATTACATTCTTATTATCTTCAAAGAATTCTATCAACAACTTGGCTTTCCATCAACTTTGTGTCCAGTTTTATTTCCATTCTGTGTAGTGTTGTTCGAGATAATGGACTCCCTTCGTGCCTCTTGCTGTTTTATGAAAATTAACCCAATATGAGGTTTAAAGTATTTGCATAATGATTTGGCTGATTGTATTTAGGATTTTATACATAAACTATATGGTTTTCACTTTATCTGACCTCATATCTAAATATTAATTCAGAAATAAATTTGAATAAAACATTAAATGTAAATATATTGTCAAGTATCTAAATATCTATTTTTACATAAATAGTAATATTATGACAGCATGAGTAATACTTGTCATATTGTTTCTAATACATTCTGAGGTCAAGTGAGACTGTTAACTGTATTGATTTGTATGCGATAGTTGTTGATCACTGGATGAAAGTATCAACCATTATTATGATTGTTTAAGAAATTACTTTTAATGATTCAGTTCTAATGATTTGTTTTAATTTATCTTCAGAGCTAATGAGTTGTGGAAGACAGATAAAATTCATCTAAAATTAACAAAAATGTAATAAAATTGTATATAATGATGAGCTGCATTCAAAATGATGAGAAAACAGAAAACTAAAACAAAAAAGAAAGAAAAGTCTGTTTTAAACTTCTCACTCTTTGACATGCTAATTTAACAATAATATTAATTATTAGATTGTCTGCCAAATATATATATATATGCATATATGTGTGTGTGTGTGTGTATATATGTTTATACATACATATATATGTGTGTATATGTATGTATATATATGTATGCATATATATATGTGTGTGTGTATATATATATATATATGTTTGTACACACACACACACACACACACACATATATTCTTTTACTTGTTTCAGTCATTTGACTGCGGCCATACTAGAGCACCACCTTTAGTCGAACAAATCAACGCAGGACTTATTCCTTGTAAGCCTAGTATTTATTCTATTGGTCTCTTTTGCCGAACTGCTATGTTATGGGGATGCAAGCACACCAAACACACCAATTGTCAAGTGATGGTGGGAGAACAAACACAAACACAAAAATACATACATACGTACACACACATATATATACATATAGATATATATACACATACAAACACACACAGACACACATATATACATATGTGTGTATGTGTGTGTGTACATATGTGTGTATATATATAATATATATAGATGGCACGTAAAAACACCATTTGAGCGTGGCCGTTGCCAGTACTGCTGGACTGGCCCTCATGCCAGTGGCACGTAAAAAGCACCCACTACACTCTTGGAGTGGCTGGCGTTAGGAAGGGCATCCAGCTGTATAAACTCTGCTACATTAGATTAGAGTCTGTTGTAGCCATCCGGTTAGCCAGTCCCCAGTCAAATCGTCCAGCCTATGCTAGCATGGAAAGCGGACTTTAAATGATGATGATGATGATGATACATGTATATGCGGTAAGCTCCCTACAGCTGGGACATAGTCAGATCACTAGTGATTTTGTATTTGATTAATGTTTGTCAGTGGCTCTTTCATGACCTAAGGTTGTATTTTTACATACAGTATGTATATAGTGTGAATTTGTGAGTATGTATATAAAACATCTTTATATTTTTTATTATCATTACTGTTATAATGAAATCAAAGTGCTGAACTTTATATAATGAAGTACTAAGTTGAACATTTGTTGACAACGTTGCACTCTCCTTGTGTCAACCAACTAAACAGAAATTAAATGTTACTTCAATTTAATTTCAAAAATGAAATATCTAGCTGAAAGCTGTAGTGTGATGTCAAGTCTATGACAAAAGGAGATGACCAAATGTCTGAAATAGTTCACTTTGCTTGTGTCTGTGATTTCAAATGACAAACTATAGCTGGGAGGTATGGGTTAACACACCACTAAAGCATGATGTAAAAATGAAAACAAAATCTTTGGTAATGACCCAGTCATCACATTTAAGGTTCACATGAGGATTTACATCAGATTCTAAAATAAAATTGGAAATCAGAATGGAAAAAAATTTTAAATCTTTGAAAATCAATTGCTATGCAAATAACCAAATTCTAAATATATCATTTCAATGTGAACATAAAAAAAAGAATAATTGTAAAATGAATTAAATAATTTCAGAAACGTTTTACAGTGAAATGCATTTATAATTTTGGGGTATTTTATTTATCATTAGATAATCATAGAAAATGCTATATATAGGTAGGCACAAGAGTGATTGAATGGTAAGAAGCTGGCTTCCCAACCAAATAGTTCAGTCTCATTGTGTGACGCCTCGGGCAAGTGTCTTCTACTATAGCCTTGGGCAAACCAAAGCCTTGTGAGTGAATTTAGTAGACAGAAACTGAAAGAAGCACGTTGCATATATACATATATATATGTGTGTGTGTGTGTGTGTTAGTCTGTCTGTCTGTGTTTGTTCTGCCACTTGACAACCACTGTTGGTGTGTTTATGTCTGTGTAACTTGGCAGTTCAGCAGAAAGAGACTGATAGAATAAGTACCAGGCTTAAAAAAATAACAAGAGTATTGGGATAATTTCATTCAACTAAAAAATTCTTCAAAGCAGTGCCCCAGTATGGCCGCAGTCTAATGACTGAAACAACTTAAAAATTAAAAATTGAAGAATTTTTTCTACTTTAGGCACAAGGCCTGAAATTTGGGTAGAGGAGACCAGTCGATTAGATCGACCCCATTATGCAACTATGACTTAATTTATCAACCTCAGCAGAATTTGAACTCAGAATGTCACGGCAGACGAAATACCACTAAGCATTTCACCCAGTGTGCTAACGTTTCTGCCAGCTCACCATCTTATATTCTTTTCTACTCTAGGCACAAGGCCCAAAATTTTTGGGGAGGATGTTAGTCGATTAGATCAACCCCAGTATGCAACTGGTACTTAATTTGTCAAACCCGAAACGATGAAAGGAAAAGTTGACCTCTGCAGAATTTGAACTCAGAACATACAGACAGACGAAATACTGCTAAGCATTTTGCTTGGCATGCTAAGGTTTCTTATTTCTTTATTGCCCACAAGGGGTTAAACATATAGAGGACAAACAAAGGGATTAAGTCGATTACATTGACCCCAGTGTGTAACTGGTACTTAATTTATTGACCCTGAAAGGATGACAGGCAAAGTCGACCTCGGTAGAATTTGAACTCAGAATGTAAAGACAGACGAAATACCGGTAAGCATTAAGCCTGGCATGCTAACATTTCTGCCAGATCACTGCCTTCAAAAGAATTAAAGAATAAAAGAATAGCTGATATTTTTGTCACAAGTATTAAATTGTCACATGGTGGAGCAGTTAGCTCTCAATGATCTAAATGTTAAGAAGTATCACAGGGGAGTAAGGCACTTGCTACTCTAAGTGGTTATATTATTGGAAACTTGATGTGTGCATCTTTTAGCTCACTATCTTGTGTTTGATTACTGTGCTGTGTTGGTTTATGATAAAAGCATTAACAATGGGATTCTAGGGTACTATTATATTAATTTGGCTCCTACTATTCATTCTTTTACTCAGTGGGGTTATGTATTTAAATGCCCACCATGCTAGAATGGTGACACCATAACTTGCAGAATGCCCATTCAATTAATTAGTGGTAAAGGACATGTACATTAAGTGTGCGTGTGTGTGTATGTGCCAATTGCTTTGGTTGATGTGTTTTAAATGTTGAGATTTTGGTGTTTGCTTTTGGTAAGAATAGAAACAGTTGGAAATGAAAGGAGTTCAATAGGGTAACAAGTCACAGATTGAAATAAATATAGTATGAAAGGCTGGGTGGATGGATGGATGGTTCGATGGCAGAAATCTTTACCAAGTCTGGTGCAATGAATACATCAAACTGATGTCAGGTGTAATGAGCAAGTTTGTAAAACTAGAACCAAACATAATATAAGAAAATCAGAATGAAGGAAGGATAGTAGGTAGATAGATAGATACATAGAAAGAGAGGGGGTGAATACCAAGAAAGATGAGAAATGGAAAAGTAAAGTACACGGTATTATAAGTAATAAGATATGTAAAGCAGGTCCAATGAGATATTGGAAACTTGAAGATTTAATTCTCAAGAAGTCACATTACATCATGCATCAGAGCATGATTATTTCAGTATAATCATCCATTGGCTGGTTTTGTGATATCGATCTTAACAGGATGGTTAATTAATAGAAAAAGCTATTACTATATCCAATGACACTGGAGAGGCCAAGTAGCTGAGTGGATACAGTATTAGATGACCAATCATAGATCAAGATTGTTATATACTGCAGTAACTAATTGATTACTTTATACTAAATTCCATCAATTTATCTAATGCTGGGAAGTAAGAAAGAGATAACAAGAAAATATGGTCTGGCATCCTATCCAAGAAAATAGTTACCTTTTATTTGCTTAATGCTGTGTAACCAGAGTTTGCTTTTAATTTATCTCAAGACTTTGAAGGAACTATGGAAGCCTTTATGTGGGTATATGACTTGCAAGAAATAGAAAGTATATGGCCTAGTGATTAGAGTGTCTGGTTCATGATCACAAGGTCATTGGTTCTATTCCTAGACTAGATAGCATACTGTGTCCTTCATTTCACTCTGCCCCAGTCTACTCAGCTATAATGAGTACTAGTTAATACCCTGTACAGTGCTTTTTCCTTCCAGCTGTTGCATCCAGGATATTCCATTTACTTAATAATGAAAGGACCAGCAGTGTATCAATGTTTACTCACAACTACAGAGACATCTAAAACAATTAGCAAATGCATGGTATATGTTACCAGAACATGCTTGCTTGTGAGTGATGGTTGGCTGTATCTAGAAACTACAGCCAAATTGGCTTCAAGCCATAACCTACCACTTCAGAAAGTTAGGGGCAGATTTTGTTTCTTTGTTGCATGTAATGTAGTCCAAGGAGGAAGAACAGAGCTTATGATTTATTTTTTCAGGACTCTTAAATTAATGAGATAAAGCAAAGAAGTTGTAACCAGAATTGAGGCTTACAACATAGTGAACTTTGCTAAAGATACTCAAGGATCAGGTGGCAGCATTAAATAACAGATCAAATCTGCTACCCATTGTTTGTAGTTCTATATATATAAGATGAAATAGTTATAGATGGAATGCCAACTATCACAGGACATTTTAATCAGGAAGACTGACCTTGGACTAAACAAGAACAAGCCCCTTCAGAACTTGGAAGGCATTCATACAGTCACAAACAGAAACACAACTACAAATATTATGAAAAAAAATAGTGATTACAAGATCACTTCATATATCTAATTCTTTTATTCATTTACTCTTCCATCTATTTCAGTCAGTTGACTGTGGTCATGCTGGAGCACTACCTTAAAGGATTTTAGTTGAACAAATCAACCCCAGGACTTTTTTTTTTTTAAAGCCTGGTACTTATTCTATCAATCTTTTTTGCTGAACCACTAATGTACGGAGATGTAAGCACATTAAGACCTGTTATCAAACAGTGGCGGAGGACAAACACAGACACACACACACCCAGAAGCTTCTTTTCAGTTTCTGTCTACCAAATCCACTCACAAGACTTTGGTCAGCCTGAGGTAATAGTAGAAAACACTTGCACAAGGTGCCACACAGTGGGACTGAACCCAGAAACATGGGGTCGAAAAGCAAACTTCTTACCACATAGCCATGCCTGCGCCTAATGTATATATATGGGAAAAGAAATCTTCATTTATGGGATTTATACATTTTAAGATGTATTTGCTGTGGAAGCTGAAGAAGTTTTAGACAGATATCAGTATGCAGGATTACAAGCTAAATGAGTTAATGGTATGTATCTCAAATGTAGCTCTGTATCCATGGCCAACGTTTTTAACTCCCACAGGTTCAGATCAGCTAGCTGCATAAAGCTACTGTGTAAGGAGTCCACCTATCGCTTTAGCATTTTATAATTAATGAATGTTATATTAGCTTGCAGTATTATGTTTGAGTTCTTCTATTGGTTAGGTGTAAGTAATGGTAAAACTATTGCAGTGTTTTGTACTCAAGAGATCAATAAATTGGCAAGACTACTAAAAGTTAAATACCTGACTCTAATACTTTCAATAATACCAAGTATAGAAAACAACTACAACAACAATATTTGTTGTAAACTTTACATTCTAGTTTAGTTCTATCTAAGTAACATTGTTTAGAAGAAGATATTCATTACCATTGGTAATAAGTATATCATTAACCCTTTAGTATTCAAATAACTCTATCAAATGTAATGCTTGTTTATTCACAATGTCTTGAATTAATCATGAGTTATATTTTGTAGCTTTAGGATTTTGATGATGTGATCAATTATTTTTAGAATGACATTATAAGGTAGATGTGAGAAGCCAGAACTAGCCAGTTTGAACATAAAACAGGTAGAACATTTTAGCTGGATATAGTTGGTTTAAATGCTAATGGGTTAATGTCCTTGAGAAAGGTACAATTTCCATTTTTAAAATGAATATAGACATCTATTTTTCTTTCTATCTATCTGTCAGTCTGTCTGTCCATCTGTAAATCCTTCTTTCCAATCGTCTATCCATCCAGTTGTCCATCTTTCCAATCATCCATCAGTTTGTCTACCAGTGTATGTTTGTATGTATATTTCTTTGGGATTTACTTTAAGTGATTTTCATTAGCAGAACACATGCTAGTTTCTAAGAAGGTTGCAAGGCACTTTTGCTTAAATCAAGACAGCTTTGGTGGCAGTGATCACCTGGATTGACTGATGTATCTATAAATGTGTGTGTGTGTATCTGTATGTGAATAAGCTTGGAGGTGAGGGTGCGTGTGTCAAGATAAAACACAAACATGTTTGTTTTATTATTGTTTTCAAGTGTGCATGCATATATATATATATATATAGTGTAGGTATCAGTTAAAGGGGTTTAACACCTCTGAGGGATAATTAAATCCAGAGTTGCTCCTGGCTATTAGCTGGGTAGGTACAGTCTTTTGTAAGGTTGTACACTAGCAGGTGGTTCGGTTGGAAAACTGGAGTTTAGGTTATATAGGAGAAGAAAATGGATATAATAACAATGGGAAACTTGTTGTTTTCGCTGGTATGTCTTTAATTAAATAGCTAACAAGGAAGAAGAAGCAGACATAAGAGAAGCATTTACGATCGTTTCAATTTACTGGTTTAAGTAAATCTCTTCAGAATGCGAATATAGATAGATGCATCGGTTAGGATGTGAAAATAATTGATAGACATTTGATGGTAATGTAAACAATTTGATAATTTTTACATTAGATTTTTGTTCTTGTACTGGTAAATTCTCTGGGTAGCAGTTTGCTTGTGGTAGATTGCTTAGTTTCGTTGGGTAATTAGGGCAGGGTGAGTATTATTTAGGTGCGGGATTCCTAGTTTAATTAAGCACATTTTTTTCGCACGTGTGTATTCCATTTGGAATACACATGTGCCATTGTTATTATATCCATTCTCTTCTCCTATATATATATATATATATATATTCCATATGTAGATATGAATGAGCAAATATGTTCACCCAAGAACCTCAAATGGAAATTCCCTGAAATGTTTGAGACAAATTTTCACTCTTTGTCCCTATGATTTTATTTAAAGAATGCAGATCAGTCTGCTCTGTTCACATTTGGTGAACCAAACCATTCAAAATTTTTATAAAGATTTGTTGTTATGTAAGCCTAATGCACCTATGACAATAAGAACAAATGAAATCTATGACCTGGATGTAAGAGCTGTAGATTTCTTATTAGTTCTTCATAGATGTTTTTCTTTCTCTCAGTTTCGGAAGATATTCACATCTGCTGGGCAGGTGATCTCCACCACAGTGCACAACTTTTGCTCCCTGTCCCATGCAACAGAATCCGGTCTATTGTGCTCACATTGAGTTGCTGTGTCTAATGGAATGTTCCACCAGTATTCTTATTTTTAAAGGTGTGGTTACTTACTGGATCTGGTGTGCCTTTGGTATGACTTTTGGGACAATCCATCTTGCATAGAACATTGTAGTATCTTAGCAACAACCTTGTATCACAAATGTCTGTGTATCTATAAACATATAATTTACATCTAACCAATAGAAGAACTCAAACACAATAGTGCAAGCTAATATGACATTCATTAATTATAAAATGTTAAAGCAATGGGTGGTCTCCTTACACTGTGTGTGTGTGTGTGTGTGTGTGTGTGTGTGTGTGTGTGTGTGTGTGTGTGTGTGTGTGTGTGTGTGTGTGTGTGTGTCTATAAACATGCCATTTAAATGTGCAATCTAATAAGAGAGACCTTCTTCACTGTGCTGAACGAATCTGCTAGAAATAGCAACCAAAGCTATCATCAATCATACCATGTTTTACAAAGTAAGTAAAAACTGGAAGCACATATTGGATAACATAATCTGTGATAAACTATAAAGCTAGAGTGGTCATGATGAGAATGATAATGATGAGGATGATAATGATGAAGATGATGATTTGCAACTAGCCTGATAAGCACCACTTCAGGAAACTCTCAGCCCTTGCATCACTCTAACTTCTGCTGATTAATAAAACACACTTATGCACACGTACACACACACACACACACACACACACACACACACACACACACACACACACACACACATATATATAAGGGGCAACACAGAAAAATGAGAACTCTTCAAAGCCCCAACAAAAATAGGAAAAACTCAAATCCAACAAAACAAATTTATTAACAGAAATTAAACAAATTGCCTTTTAAGAATCAGTAATCAAAATTATTCATGTTTGAAGATTATGTCTTGTAGATGATGTCCTATTCTACATATGCATTCTGCCAGTCTACCATTGAGGTTCCCTTTTGCTCAGTGCAACGTCTCAGTTGGTATACCATAAATTTTGTTTTCAATTCTTTGTTTCAATTCATCCAGTGTCCTTGGCTGAGCCATATAGATCTGACACTTAAGGTAGCCCCACAAGGAAAAATCACAAACAGACAAATTTGGTGATCTTGGGAGCCAGTGAATATCACCAAATCTTGAGATGATACGGTTACTGAACAAATATTGCATAGATGCCATTGATTACCTTGTAGTGTGTGATGTCACACCTTCCTATTTAGTGTGCTATGTCACACCATCATGAAGTTGTGGAAAATTGTTCAATGCAGGTGAAACAAAGATTGCAGCATGTTACTGCTTTGTGTAGAAATCTAGTCAAGTGGGGTCATAATCACTACTGTGATAACAAAGACGAACAATGTTTAAAATTTTTTGAGTCCTTTATTTTCTATTCATACATAATATCGTGCAGGTGTACTGTGTGTATATACAAATGTATAGCAAGTGTATGGTAGACTACGAAATAAAACAAACTTAAATACAAAAATTATTTGAACAGGGTTTTACTGATATTTGACTTCTTGATATACAACTTTCTTGTAACATTGGATATACACACACATGGATACACAATTATCTACGCATTATTATAAGTCTCAGGTTAATGTAAGGAAAACAACTAGATAATTTTAAATTATCTTACAAAACCTTTGTTGGCTCATCATCCTAGAAGCAGCAGAAAATTGGTCACACTGGTACAAAGCTGCATTTGCAGTAATATGAAATATCCAAAGAAGAACATTCAGATATGATAGTAGGTTTACTGAGATATAGATGGACACAAAAAGGGACCCCACTCCTTTTTTTTAAAACAGAATGACCTCAATCCCAGCTACAAACTGGAAGTGACTCACTTCCGACAAGTTGTGAAAACCAATACTAAATAGTAATACAGTAGACTGATCATTGGAGATAACACAGCATCTAAACATATCAATCCAAAGTGACAGTCATTGTGATCCTCTCTTCATTCTCGGAAGAAGACTAATTTCTATACTGTAATGACTCACATAATAATCAAATTAATAAATGGCCATCATAATAAGTAATTAATATTGTTCTTCATCATTTAATTTTATGTGATGCAACATATCATAATGCATAAAAGTAACATTGAGCTAGAGAATGGTTTGCTGTTAAGGAATACCAAAAATATTTACTTTTTTGATTTTCATTCAATATTTTCATGTGAAGACATAGAGTATAACCATTCATACAGACATACGTATGCTTGTAAACATACATACATGCATTAATGAATGAATAAGTATGTCCATTCTCTCGGATGAGGATTGGAAGCCTCAAATGCAAACACTGCCACCACTCTTCACCACTTACTGCAGTCTAGTGATGAAGTTGCATGCTCCACACTCCAACATGTCCCTCCCTTTTCAGTCCTTGTCGCCCATTTTCCAAGTGGTCAGTCCTCAATGTTGTATGCACAGAGTTTCTCAGTCAGCCCTGAAAAAAACAGCCAAAATATTTGTGTGTGTGTGCGTGTGTGTGTGTTTGTGATCATATATCATCCTTTAACGTCCACCTTCCATGCAGGCATGGGTTGTATGGTATGACAGGAGCTGGACAGGCAGAAGACTACCCCAGCTGCTGTGTCTGTTTTTGCAAGGTTTATATGGCTGGATGCCCTTTCTAACATCAGCCACTCTGCAAAGTGGACTGAGTGATTTTACATGGCACCAGCACAAGTGAGGTCAGTTTTGGCATGGTTTTTACAGTTGGATGCCCTTTCAAATGCCAACCACTTTACAGTGTGGACTGAGTGCTTCTTACGTGGCACCAGCACTGTCAGGGTCACCAAGTAACTTGCAAGACAAGGAAGTTTGAGAGGAGTAGAGACTACAGTATGTGGTGAGGAGTAGTGGCTGTGTTTGTATTTGAAGCTCTCAACCATCATATATACAAGGAAGTGCTGTAAGGTTTCTGGTGTTAAGCATATCGAGAAAGGCCTGGCAGAAGGCCCAAACTTCTGAGTTCTTTTACAAGACTTAGAAAAAACTGAAGAACCACTGCAACATGTGTGAATCTGAGAGGGGAATATGTTGAATATAATCAAAATTAACCAATCCTCCTGTATTTTTTTAACCCAAAGCTAGGAACTTTTCAGTACTCTGTTGTATGTATATACATACATATGTTGTATGTATATACATATATATATTTAGAGAGAGAGAGAGAGAGAGAGAGAGAGAGAGAGCGAGGGTGACACAGTTGGCTTCCAAAGAGTTCACCAATTTTACTTACAAGCCATTAATCTGCTCAAGTCTAAAGTAGATGTTTTTCCAAGGTGCTGGACAGTGGGATAGAATCTAAAACCTAGTCATTACAGAGCAAAGTCTGTATCTTCACAGCCATATAATAATTACAATATAAAATGATTCCTCGGCTTTACTTCATTTTGTAATGCTCTATGCCCTGCACTAAGCTGCAACAGGTCTATTTTTCAGTTCCCTTGTTCATTATTTCTCTACATATACGCATAACCTTTTGATAGGTTGAATTCAGTATTATTATTTTTAACGGAATAAATATGTAATTCTCTTAATTAGTCTGCTACAGACATATGGGTAGCAGAATAGTCTGGATATTTAGATTTGCTTTAGCAATAGAAAATCTTGGAAATTTAGCTATGAAGAATCCCTAGAGTTTTCAATGGAAACTTAAATTGAACCAAAACCTAAAATAATCATTTGGACATTCTATTTCTATATTTCTGATGGATTTATCTTCAATAATCTATTTCAGGCAGTCCTATCTTGGGAATGATTCCAATCTATCTTGATTCCCATAATTTAGTGTTCTTTACTTTTTCTTGTTATTAACATACATACGCTCATACTTTATCTATACATATTCATTCATAATCTTGTTGATCACTAGACTAATGAATGTGTATATACAACAAACTCTTGGCAACACCTCTTAACTTTCAGTCACTCCTACAGCAATAATTACATTAAACCAGCTGTCAGCCACAACAGACAAACATAACATAGCTGTATATGATATAATCATCATCATACATTTCATCTAATAGCACCTGTTTTACCATGAAGTAGAATATCTATGTATGTATGTATGTGTGTGTGTGTGTGTGTGTGTGTGTGTGTGTGTGCATATCTGCATGTCTACACATGCTCTCTCATACACATACACATGTGCACATGCATGCATGCACACACACACACATGTATATATTATATATATACATACATATATGCGTATATACATATATATATATATATATATATATATATATATATATATATATATATATATA
>NC_068981.1:43765048-43766089 GCF_001194135.2 Octopus bimaculoides
ACACATGATATATATGTAGATAATTAAGTTTGAGAGAGAAAAAGAAATAGCTGTTTTGACCTTTACTAAAACTGTTTCAAATACCAAGTCTTGTTTTCCTAATTACTCCATTAGCCCCAAATTGTGCAATAGTTTATTAGCTAAAGTTTCATATTTTAATTATGGTGCAGCATGAGAACAATTGGTTTTTAATTTTTATTTATTTTTATTTTCATTTTATTTCTTACATTTTGTTTATTCATTTAGTCTTTATCGTTTTTGCTTCATAAACATCTCATTCTGCTTGTTTTTATTTCTTACTCAGTTTCGACATATAAAGAGTGTACTTGCTGCTGTAATGGATATGTGATGCGTATGGAAGATGATGGCTATATGAAGAAGTGTACAGGGTTCAAAGTAGATGGAAACTGAAAGAAGCCCATCATGTGTGTGTGTCTTTGTGTCTGCGTTTGTCCATCACCACTGCTTGAAAGCCGATGTTGGTGAGTTTACATCCCCTGTAACTTAGCAGTTGGGTAGACTTAAAAGAAAATAAGTACCAGAGTTGATCTATGTGGCCACAGTTTAATGACTGAAACAAGTAAAAGATAAAATATAAAAGATATCCATATAACATGGGGAAATAAATGTTGAAAATGCTGGTAGCATTGGAGACTGGATGGCATATGCATACTTATATATATACACACCACACACATATACATACATGCATACATGTGTACATGCAGTGACTGACACTTCTCATTGATGATTTCCAGTTGATTGAAATCATGTAATATGAGGATTCCGCTGCCCATGACAGACGATTCTCATTTGCTATGATCTGTGTGTGTGTCTTTATGCATCAAGTGTCTATATGAGAGGATCTCTCAAGGCCAATAATGAAGTATCTGGTGTTCTAAAGAGACATTCTTGTTAAGCCTTATATAAAGATCACCTTTCAATACCAATACTGTTTTGTTGGTAATACTTAATATGAATATGTATATCTATCCCCCCATCTATCTATCTATCTATCTATCTATCTATCTATCTATCTAT
>NC_068981.1:43766099-43767558 GCF_001194135.2 Octopus bimaculoides
CTATCTATCTATCTATCTATCGACACACACACACACACACACACACATGGTTGACATCATATGAATTTATAAATTTTAAGAGAATAAGGAATAATTGTTTTGGAACAGTGATATTCAATGCAGATAAAACTATAAATGATGGCGAGTAAAAATTGGGTTAAAACTCCTTTTTGATAGAAGAATCATAAGGCTGCCCATGTGACTCAAGCTCATAGCCTCTGTAAACATAACAGGCTTTCTACCATTGAACCAAGCAACCCTTTGTATTTCATCATCATCATCATTTAACGTCCGCTTTCCATGCTAGCATGGGTTGGACGATTTGACTGAGGAATGGCAAACCAGATGGCTTCGCCAGGCTCCAATCTGGTCTGGCAGAGTTTCCACAGCTGGATGCCCTTCCCAATGTTAACCACTCTGAGAGTGTAGTGGGTGCTTTTATGTGCCATTGGCACGAGGGCCAGTCAGGCAGTACTGGCAACGGCCACGCTCAAATGGTGTTTTTTACATGCCACCTGCACAGGAGTCAGTCCAGCGGCACTGGCAACCATCTCGCTTGTCTGTTTTGTTCACGTGCCACCGGCACAAGTGCTGGTAAGGTGACACTGGTAACGATCACTCTCAAATGATGCTTTTTACGTGCCACTGTCACGGAAGCCAGTCAGCTGCTCTGGCAGTGATTTATTTTTCTCTATATTTTTAAAACTGTTGATATCATAAAAAATTTATATATATTGAGTGTATGGCTAACCATATACTTCTAAATAAGACCCTGATTTTTACCATTATACCTTGCGGATATGTAAAATAATAATTTTTTTGGAACAGTGAAACTCAATGCAGAGAAAGCTGTAATTAATAGCTTGTAAATATTGTGTTAAAAATACTCTTTGCAAAGAAAATGTGGAAGGCTGCTTTGAGTTTAACTGAAATATTGGTTCACTCCAATAACAGAATGCCTTGGGCAGCCTTCACCTTTTTCTATTCAAAGGCTTTTCTAACAATATTTATATGCTATTATTTTTAGCTTTGTCTACTAACAGTTTCATTGTTCTCAACATGGCTGTAGTAGCGAAATGTGCTGAGACACATTTTTGAAGAAAAAAAACATACATTTGGCCCAACAGCCCTCACCGTTTGTTTTTACTGTCATTTTTTTTTTTTTCTTTTTACTGTTTTTATTGTTTTTACTGTCTTGTTCTCACTGTCCTGTTCTTGTTAACACTTTCACCCTCCGCAAAAAATTCCAAATTTTATTTAATTTGCTTTGCGGGAAGGACTGTTCCAACGAAGTCGCGTATTGTACTTGCCTTTGAAATGCAGAGTAAATGGACAGGGACAACTGATGAAGGGATATACTCTATGTTGCATGTCTCGTTTCTCTTTTTTTTCGTTATTCAAGAAAAGTTTGTTTTCTGTTTTCATTTTTATGTTTTCGTTTTTCGTTTCTCATTGTGTT
>NC_068981.1:43767712-43768546 GCF_001194135.2 Octopus bimaculoides
TATATGGTGCCTGTAGAGCACTGCATCTCAGGTGATGAAAAATACGATGGTGCCCCAGCATGATCGCATCTTAAAAACTGAAACAGCTTACAGAATTTAAAGAATGTGTGCATGTGTGTGTGTGTGTCTGTATGTGTATGTGTGTGTGTGTGTGTGTGTGTGTGTGTGTGTGTGTGTTGATCTCTACTTCTGGGGGGAACTTGTGGAAGAGGTAGACCCAGGAAGAGATGGGATGAGGTGGTAAAATATGATCTTCAGATGTTGAATCCCACAGACTCTCAGAAGCAATGACGTGCTTGAGAAGACACATCAAGGTAAGTTGTGGCCAGTACTGGTGATATGTAAAAGGCACCTAGTACACTCTGTAGAGTGGTTGGCATTAGGAAAGGCATCCGGTCATAGATACCAAATTGAAACAGACAAGTCTGGTGCTGATCTCTGGCTTACCAGTCAGTCCCAGTCAAACTGTCCAACCCATGTCAGCATGGAAAACGGGTACTAAATGATGGTGATGATAATGATAAATATATATAGTCTTCTATTTTTTCATTCTGTTATTTGTTTCAGTCATTTAACTGCTGCCATGCTGGAGCACTGCTTTAAGTCGAACAAGTTAACCTCAGGTTGTCAAGTGATGGTGGGGAGGCAAGCACAAACACACACACACATGCGAAGGGCTTCTTTCAGTTTCCATCTGCCATATCCACTCACAAGGCTTAAGTTGGCCCACAACTATATTAGAAGACACTTGCCCAACTTGTCACATAGTGGGACTGAACCTGAAACCTGTACGTATATATGCATATACTCATTTACTTTTGTTTTTACATGATT
>NC_068981.1:43769243-43778576 GCF_001194135.2 Octopus bimaculoides
TACGTATATATGCATATACTCATTTACTTTTGTTTTTATATATATGTGTATATACACACACACATGCACACACACACACACACATGCACACACACACATACATATTCAAAGCTGTCTAAACATATTTTACTACTACACCAATTCTCATGATAAACTGATAAATACGAAACTCAGAATAACAACAGAATACAGTGTCAGTTTCAAAGACATAAATAAGCTGTTTACACCTATTGAGTACTTTTGTTTATTCATCCCAAAGACACACATGCTCACATGTACGCATAGAGAGAGAGTGAGAGAGAGAGAGAGACACACACATACACACACACCTACACACACACACACAGACACATACACGGACACACAACAGACACATGCATTTATTTCTGCTTTCTCATTCAAATTAGATCATTTTCCTTTCAACTCAATGGCACTGATCACATATGTACTTGCATTATGGGATAAATTTTAAGTGATATGCTATTCATATTAGCATTTTTTTCTTACAGGTTCTCTTGCTCAGTGAAAAGATATTAATATTACAATTCTCCAAGCTAGTATCATGAAATTGAATTAAGTTAGCAAGATCATTGAGCTTGGATTGTGTTCATAGCTGAAGCAAATATATTTTACTAATGCAGATTATACCAATTGGGGAAACCTTGGACATTGCAACATTTCATTCCTGGCCATAAAATATTGGAGCATCTGTTTGGTGGAAAATAACCAATATGATAATTTTTCTTGCATTTGTTTATAGTTTGTCATGGAGAACATAGTATTCTGTTTGTCTGTCAGTGTGTCTCTTTATTTCTCTCTTTTTTTTCACTCTTGCTCTCTCTTTCTTTATTCTTTATACATACATACAAGCATACATGTAATGCAAAACATCGAAATTACACAGTGTAGACATAGATATATTTCCCAAAACATGAACTCACAGGCACACATATGCACAAACACACATACACACACACACACAAACAGGCACATACACACGCACAAAAACAGACGCACATACACACACATGCACACACACACACATACATATATACGTGTGTAAGAGAAAATTGTGATGTTACAGGTGAGAAATGTGTCTGTATGGATGATGGTGCAAAGAAAGAGGCTTGGAGATGCCATTATGAAAGGCTGCTAAAGGTAGAGAATGAATGGGAGGAGGAGGGCCTGCCAAATGTTGAGACCCACTCGAGGGACCAGCTACCCGAATCGATAGCACCCTGGTAGATAAAACAATTAGGGATATGAAGTCAGGAAAATCCCTCGGCCCATCAGGAATCACTGCTGAGATACTTAAAATGTCTGGTGGTGTGGGCTATGGTCTACCCACCCATATTGTAAATCAGGTAGTTCACAAAGGAGTCATACCCAATGACTGATGTAGCAGCACCATGGTCAACTGCTACGAAGGTAAAGGTGATGCTTTAGATAGAAATAACTACAGGGGTATCAGACTGTGGGATCAGGTGACGTAGGTCACCTAATAAGGGAGAGAGTTTGTTTAGATGAAATGCAGTTCAGTTTTGTGCCAGGTAGGAGCACCATTGATGCTATATTTCTGGTAAAGCAACTGCAGGAGAAATACCTAGCCAAAGATAAACTCATATAGTTGGCTTTTGTTGATTTGGAGAAAGCTTTTGACAGGGTCCCCCGATCCCTTATCTGGTGGGTGATGCGGAAACTAGGGATAGACGAGTGTTTAATAAGAGCTGTACAAGGAGGCAGTCAGTAAGGTAAGGGTCAGCAATGAGTATAGTGAAGAATTCCAGGTAGAAGTAGGGGTTCACCAAGGATTAGTCCTCAGCCCCCTTTTATTCATGATAGTCATCCAGGCAATAACAGAGGAATTCAAGACAGGCTACCCCTGGGAGCTCCTCTATGCTGATGACCTCACTCTCATAGCAGAATCACTACCACTAGAGAAGAAATTTCAGGTGTGGAAGCAAAGTTTAGAATTGAAGGGCCTTAGAATCAATGTTACAAAAACCAAAATCCTAGTAAATAGGAAGGTGAACAAATCACAAACCCCTTCAGGTAGATGGCCCTGCTCAATCTCTAGAAAAGGTGGAGGAAGAAACTCCAATGATGTACCCAGTGTAAGCTATGGACACATAAGAGGTGCAGTAGCATCAAAGGAAGGCTAACCGGGATGATAGCTTTTGTGTGCAGCAGATGCAATAAACACTGAAGATGCTCAGAAAATAGATTCCATCACATGCCAGGGGGAGAAACTAGAAGTAGTACATAGCTTCTGCTACGTAGGTGACCAAGTCTGTAGTTGTGGTGGATGCTCAAAGAGTGTTACCACTAGAATAAGAATAGCCTGGGCAAAGTTCAGAAAGCTTCTACCCCTACTGGTGGCAAAGGGTCTCTTGCTCAGAGTGAAAGGTAGATTGTATGATGCATGTGTGCGAACTGCCATGCTTCACGGCGGTGAAACATGGGCCATGACTGCTGAGGACATACATAGGCTTGAAAGAAATGAAGCTAGTATGATACATATATATATATATATATATATATATATATATTTGATTTTTCATAGAAATTCTTATCTTTCTTCTGGTACCTTAAGGAAAAAAAAAGAATGCTTTGAGTGATGACCACTCCTAATTTCATTATTTTCCCCATCCTAAAAGAGGTTACCATCCTTGAACTTATGTTTCATGCTAGTAGCTATACAATGGTAAAAAAACAAAATAAATAATTAGATGGCAAAAAACATTCCAAATTGGAAAGAAATCCCTTCCCTCCCTCTCTCTACATATCTATCTGTTCGTCTGTCTGTCTGTCTATCTATCTATCTATCTATCTATCTATCTGTCTCCCATTCACCTGGAACCTCACCCCACCAAAAAGCACAAAAAAAACAATGTTCTCCTCTTCTAAATAAAAAAAAAACAAAGAAAAACCAAAACAAAAAACACCTGATATATATATAAATGTACAGCCTGTTTGCACATTCACTATTTTATTTGACAACTTTGAAAGTGCTAATGGAAGCTTTAATAATAATGACTAAAGAGAAAAATTCTTTTTCCAAAATTCCGACGACCACCTCTTTTCTCAATATTCAGTATCTGTACACCACTTCTAGCACTCTGTACATACACGCACACAAACACACGCACATTTATGTATGCATATTTGTGTGTAAGTGTGTGTGTGTGTGTGCATACATATATACATATATCTATGTCTTACTATCTATCTCTATATATGTATATACTCTGCATCCTACATTATTAGGCAAATAAACCTTCTCTCAATAAACAAATGTATATTCGTTCAAAATTAGTTGTTTCCCACTGACTGTGGCAACACCAAATCTGCACACATTCTGTTAAAATAAACCAGATCTGTGCAGACGCTAATATATGGTGGTCATTTTTGTGATTGGGCAGCATTTTCACCATCACAAATTAATAGGAATGTATAATGGAAATGGTAATTGTGTCAGAACAAATGTTTATTTAATTCAATAATTATTCATAAAGGACTTAATGGTAAACATAATGATAAGTTCATATGAAAATAATCATGGGATTATGATGCCATAAAGCTCCTAATGTTTGATGCATGATCCTCCACATGCAGTAACCTTTCTTATGCCCTGATCTATTGAATTTGTCAAGATGATGATATCCTCTTGTGTCATGCTTTGAGCAGCATTTACAATAGCATTCCAGAGGGCAACTTTTCTAGAAAACTGCTATCCATCTTGGTAAACATGCCTCTTCAGGATACCCTATACGTTCTTGATTGGGTTAAAGTCAGGAGAACAAGGTGGCCACTCCATCAAGCGACCTCCAGAGAAGCCTATTTGCTGCAGGTATTCCTTAGAATTCTTTGCTGCATGAGACAGGGCATTATCTTGCATGAAGACCAGCTTTCTCTTGAATGATAGTTTTTGCTTTTTGAACCACAGTTGGAAATCTTTCTTTAAGAAGGTAATATATGTTTTCGATGTCATCTTAGTGCCATATGGGACTTTCCATGGCCTGACCATCATACCACCAACAATGTCAGCCCTAAACATGACCCACCTCCCCCCCTGTTGGTGTTTCAAATGATGAGGACGGTTCATGCTGGTTGATACCCAACCTTTGTTCCAACCATCTGGTCTGTCAAGGGTAACACAGCATTTGTAGTGAATAGAACTGTTGAAAAACGTATCTTCACGTAGTCTTCTGCCCATTTCAGTCTCTTCTGTATATGAACAGCCTATAGAGGGGGCCTTGTAGCAAGTTTAACATTCATGGCTACCTGCTTCAAGAGGTGACCCCTGGTAGTTTTCGATGTCTTCCCTGCCATGTCTTTAGAAGACTTCTCTACTTGAAAGACATGGGTTCTGCATGACTTTCCTTTTTACATATGACAAATTATTATTTGAAGCAACCCTCGACTTATCCTTATCTACCCTCGACCAGACAGAAATAGGAGACTGCACAAATATCTTCACTGTTTGGTGATCCCTTCCCAGTACTTTTGATATTTCTATGGTTGTTTTTCTTTTTCCAAGCTCTGACATGATGGTAGACTTCTCATTCGAGGTAAGATCCCGTTTCTAACCCATATATATGTATCTCTTTCTGTCAAAGTGTGTAGGTTTCAAATGTCAAAGACTTTTCCATTCTTTCCAAGAGTCAAACCAATACACCTGTTTGTTGTTCCTTCACCTGTTTCCGTCTTTTGTTTTTGGTATATATATATATATATATATATATATATATATATATATACATATATATATATATATATATAATTATAAAATTTCTTCAGAAAAGCATAGACAACATATATCAATCTATCTATCTATATATATATAATATATATGTATGTTGAAGACACTGCTAAAGGCATCTGCTATTGGTGAATTGTTTATGTCACTTATTATCTAAAATATATTCTCTGTTCTCATTGTTTTAGACACTATTTTTATGAAGAAAGTTTAAACAATTAAAAGTAATATAATCTTGCTTTAACATAATATCAAAATTTAGTCATGAGATCTTATTCCAAAATTTCAGCTGCACATCACACACAAAATCAAAAATATAGCCATTGTATTCGGGAAAAAATAACTTTACATCATCTTAAATCCCCACAACCATTTAGACTGGACATGGACAAAAATATGTAACAGAAAATTAAATTTACGAGGTGCAGGAGTGGCTGCGTGGTAAGTAGCTTGCTCACCAACCACATGGTTCTGGATTCAGTCCCACTGCGTGGCACCTTGGGCAAGTGTCTTCTACTATAGCCTCGAGCCGACCAAAGCCTTGTGAGTGGATTTGGTAGATGGAAACTGAAAGAAGCCCATCGTATATATGTATACATATGTATGAATGAATGTGTGTGTATTTGTTTGTGTGTCTGTGTTTGTCCCCCCAACATCACTTGACAATCGATGCTAGTGTGTTTACGTCCCCGTAACTTAGCGGTTCGGCAAAAGAGACCTATAGAATAATTACTAGGCTTGCAAAGAATAAGTCCTGGGGTTGATTTGCTCGACTAAAGGTGGTGCTCCAGCATGGCCACAGTCAAATGAGTGAAACAAGTAAAAGAGTAAAAGAGTAACAGAAAAGGTTATGCTATCAGAGTCACCTAGAAAACTCATTGTTTTGTAACTATATTCAAATAGGTGCAGGCATGACTGTTTGGTAAGAAGCTTGTTCCTCAACCACACGATTCTGCGTTCAATCCCACAGTGTGGCATCTTGGGCAAGCATCTTCTTCTATAGCCTTTGGACTGATCAAAGTCTTGTGAGTGGATTTGGTAGACAGAAACTGAAAGAAGCCCATCGTATATATATATATATATATATATATATATTTATGTGTGCATAACTTTGTGTCTGTGTTTGTCCCTTCCTCCATCGCTTGACAACTGATGTTGGTGTGTGTACATGCCCGTGACTTAGCGGTTCAGCAGAAGGAACTAATGGAATAATTACTCGGGTTACAAAGAATAAGTTTTGAGGTTGATTTCTTCAACTAAAACCCCTTAAGGTGGTGTTCCAGCATGTCTGCAGTCAAATGACTGAAACATGTAGAAGAATAAATATTGGTTTCAAATTTTGGCACAAGGCCAGCTATTTAGGGGGAGGGATCAAGTCAGTTACATTCACCCTAGTGTTCAACCAGTACTTATTTTATCAACCTCAAAAGACTGAAAGGCAAAGTCATCCTTGGCGGAGTTTGAACTCAGAATGTAAAGATGGATGATATGACACAAAGCTTTCTGCCTGGTGTGCTAGCAATTCTTCCAGGTTGCTGCCTTTTACCATATGCTAATATTAGCAAACAAAATATGCCCAATCATGAGGTAATGGGTTCAATTCTCATACTGGGTTGTGTGTTGTGTTCTTGAGCAAAGCACTTTATTTCACATTGCTTCAGTTCACTCAGCTGTAGAAATGAGTTGCGACGTTACTGGTACCAACTTGTATCAGCCTTTGCCTTTCCCTTGGATAACATTGGTGACATGGAGAGGGGAGACTTGTATGGGTGACTGTTGGTTTCCCATAAACAATTTTACCTGGACTTGTACCTTGGAGGCTAACTTTCTAGGTGGAATCCTATGGTCATTCATGACTGAAGGGGTTTTTTATTTTGCTTACCAACCACATGGTTCCAGGTTCAGTCCCACTGCGTGGCACCTTGGGCAAGTGTCTACTATAGCCTCGGGCCGACCAAAGCCTTGTGAGTGGATTTTTGGTAGATGGAAACCGAAAGAAGCCCATCGTATATATATGTATAAGTATATATATGCGTGTTTGTGTCTGTGTTTGTCCCCACCAGCATCGTTTGACAACCGATGCTGGTGTGTTTACGTCCCCGTAACTTAGCAGTTCGGCAAAAGAGACCGATAGAATAAGTACTATGCTTACAAAGAATAAGTCCTGGGGTCCACATGCTCGACTAAAGGTGGTGCTCCAGCATGGCCACAGTCAAATGACTAAAACAAGTAAAAGAGTAAAAGAGTATCCTGAGAAGTGATAATTTACAAAACTTAATATGGAAGTAGAGAATATTCTTTAATGCATTAAATGTAATAGGCTCTGAATTCCAGTACTCCAAGTTACATGTTTCAGATCCTTCAGCTGGTAATCCAATCCTGTTTTCTCTTGAAATATCTGTTGTTTGAATGTTTTTTGAAATGTTATATGAAGGTTAAGAAGGAAATGCTTATCTTCATGCTTTTTGTAAGCAACACGTGCAAAAACGACTATTTAAATCTCTTGCTTTTAATTTCATTGCTGACTCTTGTGGGAATACTCCAAATGTCTTAAACTTCATAGAAGCAAGGTCATGCTAATAATTTTTCTCATGAACTTGTGTTGTTTAAGTAATATTTTAAGTAATATAAAATCAATGTATATGTGTTTTTTTGCATGTATATGTGTATATACATAACATATATATAAACATAACATATATACATGTGTGTGTGTGTGTGTGTGTGTTTGTGTGTTTGTGTGTGTGTGTGTGTGTGTGTTTGTGTGTGTGCATGTGCGCGCACGCGCGTGCATGTGTATTTCTATATATTCATATATACATATATATATATCCATGCATATGCATTCGTTCATACACACATACACACGTATATATATATGTACTGTGGTAAGTAACTCTTACAAAAGTTGTGCTGTTGCATTCTTGGTGGAAACATTAGCGAATCTCCTTGAATGTCTAACTAGTACTTAATTTATCAACCCCAAAAAGATGAAAGGCAAAGTCGACCTTGGCAGAACTTGAACTCAGAACATAGCGACAGGCGAAATACCACCAAGAATTTCATCCAGTCTGCTAACGATTCTGCTAGCTCACTGCCATATTTAATAATAATAATAATCCTTTCTACTATAGGCCTGGAATTTGGAGGGGGCAGGGATTGTTGATTACATCAATTCTAGTACACAATTGGTACTCATTTTATTGACTTGAAAGGGATGAAAGGTAAAATTAACCTTGGTTTAATTTGAACTCAGAATGTAAAGAGAAGACGAAATATCATTTAGCATTTTGCTCAACAGGCTAATGATTTTGCCAGCTCGCCACCAATAGTAATAATAAGTATTTCTAATTTAGGCACAAAAGCAGCAATCGTGAGGGGTGGATGTTAGTTGATACCCTTGTAAGTGAGTGGTACTTTTTTATCAACTCTGGAGGGATGAATGGTAAAGTTGACCTAAAATATAAATAATGATATAATGATAATTGTAATAGTATTCTTCATAATAGTTGGCATAAAAATAAGAATAAAATAACCAAATAACACAAAATATGAAATTTAATAATAGTAGTACTGACAATAATTCTCAGCATGATGATAATTATTGCCAGTACTATTATTATCTTTTCATGTTATTTCTCCATTATTCAGTTATTTTAATCTTATTTTCATTGTACTATTAGTATTAGTATCACAATTATCATTATTACTCTAATTATCTTTATCGTTATTAATTATTTTCCAGCATGTTAATTACCACAACTTACCACAATGCTTAAATTAGCTACCCTCTCCCCTGCTTAGTTTCTGGTTCCATTCAATTATTATGTAATTCATTGCTCTTTTTTACCATTCTACATCCTCCTGTTTCTCATAGTTTTTCTTTTTATCCTTTCACTTTCTCCTCTCCTTCCAGTACCCGCATTTATTTTCTTTCCTCTTCTCTGTTTTCTCATTCTCCTTCACCTCCTCTTCTTTTTTCTCTCATCACTTCCCTCCAGACTGCTCTTTTTTCTTCCTCTTTTATAACAGTATGTATGAACATTGTCTGAAGTAAAATCAGTCTTCTCCGTAGAAATGAGTCGAAACATCTGGCCAAGTTATAAAGTAACAATAATGAGTGTCTGCACGTGTGTGTGTGTGTGTGTGTGTGAAGGTAATTGATATAGTGGCTTGTATGTTAGACTCAGAATCATTAGGTCATGGCTTTGATTCTTGAATTGGAGAGCATCTTGTTTCAACTCTATGGAAACCAGAATAAGCTCCAGCTTAATGAGTTTATAGGCTCAAGTTGCATGTGTGTGTGTGCATGTGTGTATGTTTAGGTATGTATTTATATATATATATATATATATATATAGGGAGAATTCATGGAAAAACAACAGATGAAGACAGGTGGTGTAGACAACAAATGGATGTACTAGTATAACGCTCGGGAATAGAGAAAGTCTTTAATGTTTCAAGCCTACCCTCTTCAACATAAAGGAACACAGAAATAAACGAGGAGAGAAAAAAAATGTGTGTAGTGGTCTCTCTCTCTCTCTCTCTCTCTCTATATATATATATATATATAT
>NC_068981.1:43778586-43782553 GCF_001194135.2 Octopus bimaculoides
GAGAGAGAGAGAGAGAGAGAGAGAGAGAGAGAGGGAGAGAGATGTATATGAATATATATTCACATGTATGTGTATAAACATCATCCTCATCCTCATCATGGTAATCATTACTTCAATATTTGATTGTTCTATGTTATTAATTAAACAAATTGCAACATGGCAACTTATGACTTACCTCAATATTATGTCATCTCATCTGTGGAAATTGTCATAGTATGATCTGATCACACCATTTCTTTATGTACAGTTCTTGATCTACTTCAGCCTTGGGTATATTTTTCTGTTAGTCCAATGTAGATATTTCACTCAGTATATTATATCAAATGTCCATAGGTGTGCAGTCGTTTTAGCTTTTTTTTTTTTTTTTTTTTTTTTTTTTTTGCACACTTGTGCTTTAGTTTCCCATGCTATTTAATATCTGGTATGCAATTTATCATATTTGACTTAATTCTATCTCAGTCTCCAGATCCTCTACCTTTGTTTTCATGCCCTTCAGCAATGCTAATATTGTGCTCCCTATAAATGCTACATATTGTCTGCTTTTGTGGAAGAATAATAAACTTTTTATTGCCAATATATTAAAGAGCTTCCTGAACTTTGTCCACCGTTTATACTATTCACTCATAATGTGAGGTGGGATCAGAAATTTTAATTTGAAATTAAGAAGTATGAAGAGGAAGACACATAGAGGTTCCTTACTGAATTTTTTTTTATCTATCTTCTATGAAGTTCTTATAATTTGTATTTCGTTTGGTTTGCAAGATTCTTATAATTTCTATTTCGTTTGGTTTGCAAGATTCTTTACGTGAATTTGTGTGTTAAAGCATATTTCATTGTATCTACAGAGAGTCATTCTCTTTCAGTGCCTCATTATTTAACACACACACTGGTTCAATTTCCATTCATTAAGTTATTTTTTCTAAAATTTTCATTGTATCTTGCAACATTTTCAATAGTTGTTGATTTTAGTTATATATATATATATATATATATATATATATATACAAACACCATTTGAGCATGGCTGATGCCAGTACCACCTGACTGGCCCTATTGCCGGAGGCACACAAAAGCACCCACTACACTCTCAGAGTGGTTGGCGTTAGGAAGGGCATCCAGCTGTAGAAACTCTGCCGGATCAGATTGGAGCCTGGTGCAGTCATCTGACTCACCAGTCCCCAGTCAAACCGTCCAACCCATGCCAGCATGGAAAGCAGACGTTAAACGATGACGATGATGATGATGATGATATATATGTTTAAAAAATATATAGAAGAACAAATAGAACAAATGGAAAATACACACAGAATGTCACTAGCTCCTCTTCAGTTATTGTCCATAAGATTGCAGCTATTTCATGCCTTTAACAATAACATTGCTCCCCTTTGGTGGCATTAGCAATGAGATCCTACTAGGGAAAAGCAAGCACACAAACAAGGGACCAAACAACAAAAACTGAACTTATAAAAACAAAAAATTAATTGTACTTTCAAGATGAGATGAATAGCAAATAGACAAGGGACAAAGATGACTACAAACATTACAGAATGTGGACATATAAGCAAAATGAATTAAATAAACAGAATAAGGCCTTATGGTTCAGACATAAGATGAAAAATGAGTAATGCCATGAAGGGTATCCTAAAGAATTGGAGGTGAAAGGAACAATGGAGGGACAACAAACCCTGTTGAAAGTGGGAGACAAGGGAAACCTGACTGGTTGCCTTGACAATGAAGATGGAAAGGAAAGGGAAATGAGAGGTGATGATGATCATAGGTCATGTGTTAGTCTCTCTTTTGTCCCTTTCACTTCCAATCCTTTAGACTACCCTTCCTGGCATTACCCAAATACATATATTTATTTTTTTATTGCCCACAGGGGCCTGAGCATAGAGGGGACAAACAAGGACAGACAAAGGGATTAAGTCGATTACATCAACCGCAGTACATAACTGGTACTTATTTAATTGACCCTGAAAGGATGAAAGGCAAAGTTGACCTCGGTGGAATTTGAACTCAGAACATAACGGCAGACTAAATACAACTAAGCATCTCACACGGCATACTGTTTCTGCCAGCTCACTGCCTTACCCACATACATATATTATAGGCATAAACTTTCTGTAAAAAATTTCATTCATGATGAATATCTGAACTGAGATGAAAGTGCTAAATAAATATCAAAAAATTCTGACTACCTCTTTTTCTTTTATATATATATATATATATATATATATATAATACAACGGATATATAAGCATATGCATGTATACATACATATATGTACATACCTACATCTACATGTATATATAGATGCATATCTGGGTACAGGACGTTAGAAAAATGAACGGGGACATAAAAACAAAATGGTCTAAGTTTACAGACAACAGAAGGAACATATAGGAAAACAAACAAGCCACTTATGGAATTATTCCTTCATTAGCTGCCTCTATTCTAAAACTAGGCGTTGTGGTAAAAATGCTTGCTTCCCAGCTATAGGGTTCTAGGTTCATTCCCACTGTTTGGTATCTTGGGCAAATATCTCCTACTGTAGCCTTGAGCTAACCAAAGACAGAAACTGAAAGAAGCTCATTGTATATGTATGTATATATATATATGTGTGTCTGCATCTTCGTATGTTACTGTATCCTAGTCTTGACATCATGACAGTTGCAAATGAATATCACTGTGATACAAGCAGTATTTCCATATTCTATGAAAACATGTCTGGTCACAAGGAAATGTTACCTTGCCTGGAAACAAGGTGAGGGTTGACCACAGGAATGACATCCAGATGCAGAAAATCTACCTCAACATATTCTGTCTGACCTGTGCACGCATGGAAGAGTGGACATAAAATGATGATGAAGATGAAGTTGAAGATGATGATGTTGGTGATTATGATGATGATGATGATGATGATGATGATGTCGGCGATGACGGTGATGCTGATGACGATGAAGGTGATGATGATGATATACATGTGTATACATACACAAACTTACCACGCTACCCCCATTGTTGTCAATAACATTATCATTCCCTAACTGCTATCTATTTGACACTTCATGATGTACTTTTAGTTTAAAAATTTTTCAAATATTTAATTTGCCTTAGGCATCTGAGCTTATTTGTTTTCTCAAAACTTTCCACAGAAGAAATGAAAATACAAAAATTCAACTTTCTAAATATTTACAAAACACACACATATATATATATATATATATAGAAATAAAAAAAAAAAACAATTATATATAGGAAACCTTCAACAGAAGCATCTAAAAAATATTTTTGAAGGCAAAACTTGAGAAAAGATTTAAGCTAAAAACCAACATAGCATCAATCAATCTTTCTATGTTCCGTGATCTGTATTTACAGCAGATGTTATAATCCACTCACAAACTAAAAAAAAAAAGAAAAAATGTAATAATGGAAATAAGTAAATAAAATAGATTAAAATAAGTTACCAAATTTTTTTTAAATGATGTAGAAACTATAGAAAAGTAAAAAAAAAAGAAAAACTTACGAAAATTGATAAATAAACAAGTATATCAACAAAGAAGCAAACCAGGGAAATATTTGTGAATATTCTCATAATTAAATTTCTATTTCAATAGAAGTTTTGAAGATAAATTGGTTATATCATGCAAATAATAATGGTTCAATGGAGGAACTAGTCCTGCATTTGACTTCTAATCACATTTCTATTTCTTTCTGCTCCTCCAAGATAAAACTTACTTGGCTTTTGATTATTTTCTAACTCACTTAAGTTATGAAGTGATTAGTAGCTACCAAATAAACATTAAAGAAAGTGTGTGTGTATGTGTGAGAGAGAGGGAAGAAAAGAGAGAGAGAGAGAGAGAGAGAGAGAGAGAGAGAGAGAGAGAGAGAGAAAGAGAGAGAAAGGGAAAAAGAGTAAACAAAGACAGGTGTGAGTATAGGTAATATATATTTAAGAAATCGCAAA
>NC_068981.1:43782602-43792015 GCF_001194135.2 Octopus bimaculoides
ATATATGTATGTATCTACAGATACACACATACACTCACACACATGCATACATATCTATGTATACATATACATACATACATATATAAAAGTATGTTTATTCAATCACAGCTGGCTTGCTCACCTTTACTTGTTCTAATTATAAAAAGAAAACGAAAGTAACAAAATATTGTATATTTCAAGGAATTTCATGGTATTAAGACACAAGCTAAACCCCATCTCTTGTTAGAAAGGTTGAAGAATAAATATCCCTTTAGGAAGTTTTGTAATTCTCTGTCAGTTACAGTCAACATCAAAATAAGGTCTTAGATTTGAAATTTTTTTTTTATTTGAGTCAATGATAATTATCTATGTTAATAATTCATTTTTGAAATAGTGGATCATGAAGCCCATATAAAGCTATAAAAAATAGTAGCATGTAGATATTGGATTGAAAAATCCTTTTAGATAGAAAATTCCAAAGGCTGTCCAAAAGAGGTTTCCACCCAATATTTACATGCTTCAAGATCCACTATTCCAAAAAAGAATTATTTCACTTTTTCTCAAAAGTTTATAAAATCAAATGTCAAAAATTTCTTTGATATTTTGATTTTGAGCAGACATTGAGACTTATCAAAAGTGTTCTAGCCATAACTATCCTGTTCTTTACTTGGACATAGCATATCAAAAAAGTGATATTATCCAAAGTATCTCTATAATGCAAGTAAGTTCTAACTATTTATCCTGGGAATAGACAATGAATTCCAGGGTGAAAAATGTGGGAGAGGATTGTAAAAGACAAAGGAGGAAGTTTGATGTAATTAATTCTTCCTCCGGTGTGACTGCAATAAAAACCTCTACTCTCAGTTAAAGCCGCTTATACTTTCAAATGGTGAGTATGTTGAATGAGAAGAGTAAGACTATGGAGAACAAAGAAAAGAGGATGGAGAAGAAAAATTTCCCAGTATAGATATTCTTTATTCCCAATCAATATTCAGTAGCACTCCATACGATAGACAGTAGGGTTACTAACACAGCAATCATCTTAGAGAATAATGGTTTCAAATTTTGGCACATGTCCAGCAATATATTAGAGAAGGTGTAAGTTGATTACATCAACCCTGGTACTTGACTGGTACTTATTTTATTGACCCCAGAATTTGAACTCAGAATATAAAGATGAAATGCACTTAAACATTTTGTCCTGCATGCTAACTATTTTTCCAGTTCACAGCCTTAAATCATTTTGAGTAATAATATAAGTAAATAGATATGATTTTTTACTCATAAATGCCTGGACAATACCTGCCAGTAGAACATTTATGCAACTTTGAAGGATCTTATAGGCCAGAAAGTGCTATTTAACTCAGCAAAAAATTAAGTTTATAATGCAAAAAAAAAAACCTGGCATTTTTCTTGTCATAGGCTTCAACTCAGTTTCTATTAATCAAACTTCACTCACAAGGCTTAAGCCAATTTATAGCCATGGTGGAAGAAGCTTACTCATGATGCTGCACAATGAGACTGAATCCCAAACCTGGTAAATGTGAAGTGAGCTTCTTAACCATGGAGCCATGCTTGTATGCATGATTAATTAGAAAGATATTAGAGTACTTAACAGATATCTCTAATAAGGAATCTGTCATGGATGTGCAAGATTTCTGCTTGGTAGAAAATGTCTTTGCATTATAAGTCTATGAGAGGTGCATACAAGTTCTCATTTATAGTTTGTAATCAGAATTAAACTATAATCAGAAGGTAAGACCAACCAAAGCACAAAGAAAATTGCATACTGATGAATTTGTGGGGCACTTTCCCATGATCTAGATAAGGTCTTATACTCAGCTTGCATTAAACAAATATAATTTTTGTTAAAGCTGTATTCACTCATTGTACTTAACTTCAAGTGTGTGAATTAAGTCAATGTGTTTTGTGTTTTGAGGTTTTAGAACACTCTTGAAAGTGATATACAAACTATGGACCTCTTTTCTAATAGTATAATGTTCTACTGGTAAGGTCAGAAAGTGACACTAATATTTTCTTTCAAATATTTGGATTAAAATTATAACATCAGTGAAATGGTCAATTTAATTTACTTTAATTGTTTACAACATATATATAGCAATCAATTTAAACTGACCTTAGAGACAAACAAACCAAAAAGCAAATGGTAAATTACAGTTTACTTTCAAACTTTAATTATGAAGAAAATCTGTATTTTTTTTTTTTTTGCTATTTATAAATAATTTCTCATTAATTCTTATTCTTGTAAGTCTTTGTGGTCAGTCTATAAGAAAAAAAAAAGTAAAACATAAAACTACAGCAAAATTTACCTTTCTAACCACAACTTAAACATTTTTTTTGGCAAGAAACCATTTGTTTTACTGCAGCCATCTTCAAGAAACGCTTCATAAACCTTACATGCACCAGAGGTCACTTCTAAGGTAAAGTGAATTTTCTTTTGAATGCCAAATTCATGTGAACAGCATACATCAGCAATGAGATATTATCAGAATGTCTAAGAAATTGAAATTGCTCCATTACACTCAGGTTATTGATATGCAAGAAGCAAATTATTTCCTTTTATGAAATATAGGAATATTTCAATTTTTTTTTTTCCCATTATTTTATCAATATGTCTGCTTTAACAAATACACACCTAAATTCAGAAATACCTAAAAGAAATGTGTTTTCATGAAGCTAGAAATTTTACTAAAGTTTTCAGTCTTTCTTAATGTATATGTGTGTGTGTCATTATCTCACTTTCACACATACACACAAATATACACACATACATACACACACATACCAGCATACATACATACATATATACATATATAAAATAAAATTATGCATATAAATGTGGTACACACATGCATATATATATACATATAAATATATATGTGTGCGTGTGTGTGTGTGTATATGTATAACTATGATATAATATAATGATATAATAATGTAATATGATATAATGTATATACGTCTGGTACATATAATTCAGTCTCAATATTTTGATACAATGTAATAATGCTTTTGTTTTTAAAAATAAATTCTACTAATCTTGGTCTTGTTGAGTCTCTTTGACTTAACCCCACAGCCTAGCATCTTATGTGAGTTTAGTAGATTCCACTCTGTTGCAAGTGTTTTGGTCAGGTTTCTGGTTTGAAGATATCTTCCTCCCTCCTTCCAACTACTCTCGAAAATTTCCATTACAGGAGATGAGCACTGCCTTCTCAACTAACTAAAAGATAAGAGATAAAAAAAGGTTGACTGATAAAGTTGATTTCAACAAGATTTTAATTCAGAATACTGAAAGATAGAAATAACAGGCAGCCATTTATTGAAGCATGTATTCTTTCTGTCAAATTACTGCTAATGTAAATGAATAGAACATTAAATAGTTAAAACAGTTACATCCAAAAATAGACATTCAAAAGGACAGTGCGTTTATTTTTTTTTTTAATTTTTTTTTTAAGCTTTTGCTGGCTTATTTTATTTCATCAGTCAGAAATCTTGGTAGGTTATGTGATCTGACCAGTATATGATGTTATATTAGCCATGCATGATCTGCTGTAGGAGAGAAACTATTTATGTTTTATTTGTTGGCTTGTCATTTTCAGGTCAGCTCTATGATCAACATTATTCCAGCCATGACCATCATGTCATTTTTGCATAACTAAAATTACACTGGCCAATATATTCTCTCTGATAATAGGGTTGTGATTTGAGAAATTCTTCCTGCTGTTTCAAGCAGGTTGAGTAAACATGTAGAGCCTCCTTCATTTACTCATAACAATATTTGGCTCTCTGATGTCTGTGTTGTTTGTCTTGGATAGCTCCTGTGGACCTTGAATGAGCAGTCATTTTGTATATGTAATCAAGCATCTAAATGAATCCATTAAACTAACCCATGATATGGATTGTATCGCATGAATATTTTATAGCATGATAATGGCTCTAATATTCCATATGGCACAACACTTTGTATGTTCTTACAGCAGTTGTGTTATAATTAGTTTTGGTATTAGGACCTCTGCCTTCATTCAATCATACTAAATGATTAAAATTGAAAGACAGTTCAAATAGGATAAATAGAAAACATTTAAGGAAGTTAACACTGATTTAAACAAGCAAGGGAAAATGAAGTGGAGAGATACATTTCTTAATATTCCTGTCTTTACAATATCAGAGGAAATTTCTTAGTTTTCACATTAAGGTGCTGTAATATCAGAAGCCCAAAATCATTAGTAGTTTTGCCAAATAGTAAGGAATGTCTCTGTTGTACTAATTTATCAAAGGTGCTGAAATTGGATCAGACACGTCCTCAAACAAGATCAACAAAGTGGTTGTATGGTGGCACTAAAGTGAAAAACAGGAGAAAAGAGCAGCAGGGTGTCCAAAAAGCATATGGTGAAAGACCATTGACAAGGAAACGAAGTGAGAAGAGTGGAGAAGCTGCAATGAGACAAGAACAGAGCTGGCTGGAAAGAACCTGTTGTAGCCTTATGTGCCTCATAGCACAGAGAGAACTGACTAACTAATCTATCTACTAGTATTATCCCTACTTATTAGATCAAATCTCTTGAAAAAAATGAGCCTAAATTTAAGAAAATATTTGATGATGTTGCTTCAATGATGCTGAGCTTTTATAGCACCTCATTACACTATTGTGTCCTATGTCTCTGTAAAGACATTAACCAGTTGGCTTCAGTACCTTTTTTTGTCTTCTGTATTTAGGCCTGAGCTTTTCCTATTAGAAAATATTAAATAAATAATTTAGAAACAGCACTAATCCTCTTATGTAATGCATCTCAAATAAAATAACATTCAGAAAGCTACTAAGGCAAATTTTATATACTAATTTACAATGCTCTTTTATATTTTAGCTGAGATATTTGTATTTATCATCATCATTTAACATTTTAGCACAATCATGTCATATCTTAATGATTATAAAACATATATAAAATAATTAAAAAGAAAAAAAGTAGTGGAAATAACAAAGGTCTAATTTTGTATAAGATTTATGTATTCTAGTATATATAAAACAGGACACAGATTCCAATCCCCCAGAATTCCTCAGAGATCTTTCAATCTACACAAAATTCCTCGGGATCCCAGTATTTCATTCAGTTGTTAGTAACCCCCACTTTCCTATATCTTAACAAATAACACTTTAAATGATTTTGATAATACATCAATTTCCAGTGAAATGGTATATTATAAAAACGATGATGAAGATGATTATGATGATGACAAGGATGTGGACAACAAAGATAACAAAAATGATTATAATTATGATCATGTTGATCATGATGATGAGGATAATAAGATATAGTAGTAAGTTTCTCACGAACTTTTATATTTTTGAGATGTTTAAATGGTTAAAAGCAACATATTGAAATATTATTTAAAACATGACAAAACTTCTCAGTAAATCATTTGCATAAAGGTCAAAAGGTTATATTTTATGTTTAAAGCTTTTTCTTGTTGTTTTTGTTTTTGTCCTGATAATATTTCTGCCTTTTTCTAACTGTTGATTATGAAATGAAATTTCTAAATATAAATTTTAATTAAGAAGTCATTGTGTAAATAAAATTATTTTTATTTTGTTACAACTATGATGAAGAATCAATTGAATTTATTAGTCATTCCATAACTCTTTTAATTTTATAATTTACCCATACTAAATTTTAAATTCTTGCTTGTCTTTTCATAGAAGTAGTTAGTTAGAAATGAAGCAGTTGAATGTCTAGATAGGTGTGATGCTGGACTAACAGCTAACAGATCTTCATTTCAAATCCACAGCAGACATTTTTATGCCTCAGGAGGGTAGTTAGGGTGGGGTAATAAACTGAATTCTCCAAATCAAATCAACTATGTATTATATTTCAAAGTAGGAAAAAAGTTACACATGACTTCTTCAATGTGGATTGTTTTGTCAAATATAATAACATTTTTACTTTTATTTGCTGTAACAGTGCACTATAGGTACTTCTCCAGGATGAACTTTGCCAAGTTAGGGAAAGCAAACTAATAAAGAGGTAACAGAAATGACTAAAGCAAGAACATCATGGCAGCAAATCTATCTCAGTACAGTCTATTGACAAATTTGAAATCACACTGCCAGTTAATAAAAACACCTCTTCAATTTCACCATGTTCAGATGGTTTACTGAAATGACACTTAGTTCTCTCTCAACCTCTGGAGTACCAAAATATACCAAATGTGTACTTACCTTCCAGAAATGATTTCAGTTATTGATCAACATATTGTCCAAGAGAATATTTATCATTAACTCACATAATCTTATAAATTAGAGTCATAAATAGCTGCTATTGCTCGAAAGTTTGAAGACTTTCAAGTTGTGAATAATAGGTAGCAGTTCTCTTACAGGGGAAAATGTATTTATAATTCATATGTCATTAATTTAGAACTATGCATAATTCATCAGCCCATTGAGGTTTCTGAGACATTTAGGAGAGAATTTGCAGTTTATCTAGCTATAGGGAATAAATACCAGATCTTTAGCATCCTATCCAGAGACAGACTTTAGTCATGAAAATAGAATAACACACAAGAACTTCATCTCCCACAGTTTTATAGATAGAAGATTATATTTTATTATAATGTAGTGTTAACACTTCCATCACTATATTTCTAATAAATTTACTGCCTATGTTTTTCAATTAATTTTCAATATAACTGAAGTATCGGAGGGAGATTAATGAAAATATTTGTAACATTATATATTGGTTTATATTATGCTGTTGTTGATTTACTCATAGTATATGTTATCATTTGTGTTATGAGATTTTGATCAATATTGCAAGTTAGATATGAACACTTTAGTACAGGTGATCTCAGGCCAGTTAGTATTAAGAAGGTTAAGTAGACTATTTCCTTTACTTCATCTACTTAACTTTAAGCATGGGAGGAGTGACATAATCAGATCTTCTGGGAATGTTACCTGGAGAGATTAAATCAACTGAATCTAGAACTAAACAAGAGCTTAAAAAGATACATACGATTTGTGGATAAATTTATCACCATCATTATCAGTCATACTATATTTACTTTATCGTTGTTTTGTTCTTCTTTGAACACTCTAGTAGTTAATGTATAAATTATGTGTCACATTAGAGTTGTAAAATGGCTGAAACAGTTCTGTGATGGATTAAATAACTGTCTTGTAGAATGACCCCAAGTTGTCATTAAAGACAGGTTGGGAAATAAATAACTGGTTTCATACCATTAGTTTAAACTGACTGACTGCACAAACATCTAATGAGAAACAGTTTGTTTTGTCTCAGGCATGTCTTTGCTAATATTGGTCTCATATACCCTAAAAATTAGTGACTGGGTAATATAACCCCAAATTACTTTCACCAAGACTAAATATATTTTGAAGGCATTTATATTTTCTTTCTTAAATATGTGATTTTTCAGCAACAGCTACATATCTCATGATGTCTTTATTTATAGACAGCTACTATGTTTATAAATATAAACCCAGTGTCTCTCCATATTTTCTAAGACCAACAGAGGACCATTAAGATCACATTAAGTTCGCATATATCACTCTTAGCTCTTAAAGTGTCTGTAGGTACCTAAATAAGAAAGCCTAAAATTGCTAAGATCCTACAATCAACATCCAGTTGCAAATTTAACTTTAAATAATTTTATTCCTTTGACAATTTAAATAAAAAATACAATGATACAAATAATAAATAGATAAATGAATAAGTTATAAATAAATAAATATAAAAACAATTTTCTATTTCTGCCTGTAGTAATATTTTTACAAATTTAAAAGTTCCTGAATATTATACCCTTTTTCAAATCAAGAAACATAATATATAAAAATCTATGAATAGATAGTTTCTGCAACATTATTGATGTAAGAAAGGGGAAAAAAGTCTCATGAGATATAACCATAACAACACAAATTAAAACAGTAGTGGTAGTAGTAGTAGTAGTAGTAGTAGTAGTAGTAGTAGTAGTAGTAGTAGTAGTAGTAGTAAGAATAATGTATTCCTGTCAATGGAAGTACAGTGATTTTAAAACATGAAATAAATTGAACGTTATTTTCCTAGTTGTTTCCACATTATAGATAATATGCAAAAGAAACAAGCACAAATGCATGCATATCTATATTGCTTTATGTCAATATTATGTACATACCTGTGTGTGTGTGAATAACATACATATATGCACATGTGTATGTATAAGCATTGGCATATGCATGAATGTGTGTGCATATTTATGCATACATATGTACATACACACGCATATATATGTATGTACATATATATATATATATATATATATATATACATACATACATACATACACACATACACCACACACACACACACAAATTGAAGTCTATTATTTTCCTTATAATATCAGTTTCATGAACTAGGAAAGTGTACAAATGTATACATATTTTCATACATATGTTTATGTGCATGCACATGTGTATATTGTGTGTGTGTGTGTGTGTGTGTGTGTGTGTGTGTGTGTGTGTGTGTGTGTGTGTGTGTGTGAGTGAGAGAGAGAGAGAGAGAGAGAAAGAGAAAGAGAGTGTGATTATGATGTGCATGTGTGTGTAAGTGGGGCCACAGATAGGTGAACAGATGTGTCTCAGGCCTGATAATGTTGCACATAGACTACGGAATATATTCAACTGAAATGAAATTCAAATAGATTTCCTTTTATTGTAAATAAAACTAGAAATTTGTTTAGAAATTAGTTATGCAATCAGAGTCGTTGTTGTTTTGCCCAGATCAGTCTTGATCAAGTAAACTGATCATGAATAGAATTCCAACAGGGACAAATCATTTTGTAATCATTTTTGGCAGAGCATATTTAGAATTTATCTATTTGGGTTAACCAAAGTCTTGTGAATGTATTTATTAGGGAAAAACTAAAAGAAGCTCATCATATATATATATATACATATATTATTTTGCTTAGAGGTTTAAAACTATATACATGCATATATATATATGTGTGTTGTGTATGTATCATCATAATTATCATCATCATTGTCATCATCGTTGTCATTGTCATTGTTGTCATCGCTCTCATCCTCCTCATCATCATCACTATTTTAACATACACTTTTCCATGCTCACACGCCATGAATGGAACTTCGAGGTGGATTTTCTACAGCTTGATGCCCTTCCTGTCACCAACCCTCATCTCTTTCCAAATAATGTAATATTTCCTCATAACCAGGCATGTTTTCAGAGACAGTAACGTACACATCTACTTACAAGACTTTTGTTGACCCAGGATTATAGTAGAAGACACGTGGAGAAGGTGCCATGCAGTGAGACTGAAGTTGTAACCATTTGTTTGGGAAGCAAACAACTTGTCTCACAGTCACAATATACATACATATTCATATATATATATATATATATATA
>NC_068981.1:43792197-43794453 GCF_001194135.2 Octopus bimaculoides
TATATATATATATATATATATGTATATGTGTGCAAGAGAGGCGACTGCACTGGTATGGTCATGTGTTGCGTATGGATGAGGACAGCTGTATGAAAAAGTGTCACACCCTAATAGTGGAGGGAACCTGTGGAAGAGGTAGACCCAGGAAGACATGGGATGAGGTGGTGAAGCATGACCTTCAAACGTTGGGCCTCACAGAGGCAATGACAAGCGACTGAGACCTTTGGAGATATGCTGTGCATGCGAAGACTTGTTGAGTCAAGTGAAATCATAGTCATGGCCAATGCTAGTGTCACCTGATAAGTACCCATGCCAGTGGCACATAAAACACTATTTGAGCATGGTTGATGCCAGTGCCACCGACTGGTTCCCATGCTGGTGGTATGTAAAAAGCACCGTTCAAACGTGGTCAATGCCAGGCCCACCTGACTGGCGCCTGTACTGGTAGCATGTAAAAAGCACCCATTACACTCTTGGACTGGTTGGTGTCAGGAAGGGCATCCAGCGGTAGAAACCTTGCCAGATCAGGTTGGAGCCTGGTGCAGCCTCCTGGCTTGCCAATCCTCAGTCAAACCATCCAACCCATGCCAGTATGGAAAGCAGACGTTAGACGATGACGATAAAGTTACACACACACACACACACACACACACACACACACATATATATATCGTTGCTATTATGTTAAACTGTTGTATGTCCAAATTTGGTCAAATGATTTTTTCAATATTTATTTTTCCTTGCAATAGATGGTTCTTTTAGTCAAACTAGTGTATCTCCAGCTGCTTCAGTATGTGGCATTGACAAGTCAAAAAGATGATGAAACATCGATATCTGTCACTCCAGAAAAAAGGAATTTGATGCGAGTTGTCTCACTTGGCTATGACTTGCTTTTAGGTGTTTTTACACCTGGGGCATTGAGAATATATTCTCTTATGCGTAAAAGACACAGCTACCTGACAAACTAACGACACACTTGCCTCATGTATGTGTGTTCGACTTTGTATAATATATATTACCTGGAAGTATCTGATCTCATAATTTTTATACACATTCATGAAAGAACTGAATGTTAAACGAAGAATATTCTATAAATATAATAGATGTATTCATGAAATTGGTTTCACAGTTTTGGCACAACATTAGCAATTTTGTGGGAGGGAGCAAGTTTCTTATATCAACCCCAGTGCTCAACTGGTGTTTATTTCATTGACCTTGGAAAGACGAAAGGGAAAACAGAATTTAAATACAGAACAAAAAGACAGACGAAATGCAACTAAACATTTTGCCCATCTTGCTTATGATTCTGCTTCCTTGCCACCTAAGATCTAGTCATAATGTTAAAACGTGGCAACTAATATTTCAGCAGTGACTCTTCTCTAAGGATCAAGAGAAAATGCATTTTCTCTAATGATGCTTTGTGAATATTAGCTTTAGTAAAAGAAAGATGGCGATATAAGAATATGAATAAATGTATTTATCTGTATGTGTAATTTGAAAATCAAATAAGCAAGATGACATAAGTTCGCAATATTATCTTGATACTCCTGGAATGAATTAATTTGTTGTAAGACTATCTTTCTGCAGAAAATGGAAAAAGGTAAAAAGGAAAGACAAGATGAAACTGGGAAAATACAGACGGGGGAAAAAAAAAGAAAAAAATGAAAAATTCAGAAATACAATTCAAGTAAAACTAGCATTGTAGTAGACTGGACAGGTACAGTTGTTAAATAGGTGCTGGAAGAAATATGGAAAGGAGCAGAATAAACAGAAAAATATAAGAAGAAAGGTGTGTGTGGGCATATATATATATATATATATATATATATATAAACTGTAATTTTTGTATAACTATGTATTGTTAATATAACAATACATAAAGACGGGCCAGAGTTGAAGTGCTCAGCATGAGCTAGAATTCATCTTATAGTAAAAATGGATACAAAACTAAATCGGACTTGGGTAGGATTAGCAAATGTATTCTAGATCGGATTATAGCAGTGATAAAGAAAAAACACAACTCCCTTTATGGGAATCAACAAATGATGTTATAGTCTGGTTCCATAAACATGAACATCATAAAACTTCATCCTTCGTACAGTTCGATATTTCAAATTATTACTCTTCGATCTCCCCAATTTTATTAAATAAGGCAATTATTTTCGCCCGCAACAAGTATATTGAAATTTCAAGCTTGGACATTGATATTATTCAAGCGGCTCGTATGACTCTTATTAGTTATGCAAACCAGCACTG
>NC_068981.1:43794802-43795592 GCF_001194135.2 Octopus bimaculoides
TATCCGTATATCAAATCTATCGGCAAATGAAAATATATTTAATAAATATGCACCAATATATAACAATGCCTTAAAGCTAAGCGGCTTTACGAAAAATATAGAGTATATACATGATACAAAATTAAAAATAAAGCTGGCCAACATTAAGGATAGGCAAGGACTAACAGCCTTTGGCACGAACTCATCAGTCGATACACTACCCAACCATACACGAATTATGGGGACTAATGATAGAGATTATAGAATAAATTGCGATAACATAAAACAAGATAAAATAGGAAACCATAAAAGTAAGGATAATAGTAACAATAAAAATAGAGGTTATAATATGAAGTACTCGAGATATAGAAATGATAACCGGGTGCTACTGAATGAGTCATCCTCTATGACCAAATCCAGAATCCATCATGTTATCTGGTTCGCCCCTCCCTTCTCACTAAGAGTAAGAGGTCTTCCTAAATTATTTTTTAAAATATTAAAGGAAAATTTCCCTAAGCACCACAAGTACTACACCATTTGTAATAAATCAACAATAAAATTAGCCTATTCCGCTACTCCAAATGTAGGATCTATCATCTCTAAAATGAATAGGAATAAAATTAGACACTATAATGATAGTAGGAACATTAATGAGGATAACCCTGATGGAAATAAATATGATAATTTGAGACCTAGTAACAATACTACTGCAAAAGATCATAGCATGTGACTGTAAAAGATCATAGCATGTGACTGTAAAAGATCATAGCATGAATTCGAACTTAGAATAGTAATAATAATGATTTAGATA
>NC_068981.1:43795602-43796377 GCF_001194135.2 Octopus bimaculoides
GAATTCGAACTTAGAATAGTAATAATAATGATTTAGATAGGAAAACTTCCATGAGTTAATAGTTATAAAAATAATACAATATAATTTAATATATAAGGAATAAAAATAATATAAAATAAAATAAATAGAAGTACCAATAAACATTATATAAGCAGGCCGGAATAGAACTAGTATAATTTGAACTTGTATCGATGATTAGGGATAAACTTATAAATGGATTAATAAATGAAATAAGAAATAAAATTAAATAAAATTAAACATGGAAATAAAATACAAACAAAATATTATTATGAATTAATCCGCAATAAGATATGATTAGGTTAGTGATTTAATTTAATTTATCAACCTATGCTAATTAGGTATTAATACATATTCTTCGGTCTTTTTTTTTCTTTTCTTATATATATACGTAATTCCGCAATTGGAACCGTGATGTAAGGTGTTGTGACCAGTTGTTTTACTTGTATATTGTATTAAATCACTCTAAACTTTTTATGTTCTCTATATTTTTTTCCCTTCCTCTCTATATGTAAAACAATCATCCTGATGAAGGGAGTGTCTAATCTCTAATATGAGTACAACACCATATTAATAGACACATCTCATTAATAGATGCATACTTTTAACTTAACTTTTATATTCTATGTTTTTTTTGGTAAAATTTTTTTATTTTTTATCCTATCCTAATGTACACGTTTTTAATATAATACATGTATATTTATAACTTCATCATACCGTATATATTTACCCATTATATGTTATATCATAATGTATG
>NC_068981.1:43799372-43800815 GCF_001194135.2 Octopus bimaculoides
TATATATATATATATATATATATATACACAGAATTTATATGTGTATAAATATATATATACATACAGAGAACATGTATATATTCTTTTATTCTTGTACTTGTTTCAGTTCTTAGACTACGGCCATGCTGAGGCACTGACTTGGAATTTTAGTTGAAGACCCCGGTAGTTCTTTTTTAAGCCTAGTAATTATTCTATTGGTTCCCTTTTGCCAAACTGCTAAGTTACGAGAACATAAACACACCAGCACAGATTGTCAAGTGGTAGTGTGGGGACAAACAGAGACAAATGCACAAGCACACACACACATACACACATACACTTACACACATATGCATACATATATACGACAGGCTTCGTTCAGTTTCTGTTTGCCAAATCTACTCACCAAGCTTTGGTTGGCTCGAGGCTATGGTTGAAGACATCTTCCCAAGGTGCCACATAGTGGGACTGAACTGAGAACCGTATGGTTGGGAAGCAAACATCTTACCATACACACATACACACAAAGACACACAGACACACTGACACACAACAGATACACACACACATATGCATGTATACTTGTGCATGTGTGTGCGTATATGTATGTGTGTATGAATGTATGTATGCATCTATGTGTATATTTCTCTCTGTCTTGACACAGAGAGATGGTTGCAAATGAATAGTACCCCCATACAATCAGTGTTCTTTGCTTCAAACCTACCAAAATGACAGATCTAATCGAAAGAAGTGAATTGGTGATGGGAAAGGCATCCAGTGGTAGAAACTCTGCCTGAATGTCTGGCCCATGCAAAGCATGACAAAATGGATGTTAAAATGATGATGATATATGCTAATTTAACGATTTGCAGCAAATAGCAGGACGTTTCAGTCTTATTGATCTTACCAAATGAATATGGATTAAGATCCCATTTTAGAATATATAATACTGAAATACATCTCTGGAAAATTAAAAAACAATATTGAACACATAGAGAGTGGGTAGGAGTAGGTGAAGTCTTTATTGCATTTTTTCCCATCTGTAAGTTCCAATTTTAATGGATTTTATTAAAGTAAATATATTCATAGAGGAAGAAAAGTTAGGAAAATGGAAGTTAGAAAGAACATAATTAAATGTGGAATAGTAAATATGAAAGAGAAAGAGAGTGAGGGTTGAGGAAGCATATTAATGTCATAAAGGTAGGAGGTGGGGAAGATTCAAGTACTAAGTGTTTGGACCAAAAATATTTTCAGAATTGGTCTTTTAATAAAGGCACTGGTATGCACGCATGTGTGTGTGTGTGTGCGCGCACACACACACACACACACACACACACACACACACACACACACATACACACAAACACACACACACATTTATCATCATCATCATTTTATGGAGAGTAAAAGAGAATAGGTGCAATAAACACTGTAAACAAACAGGAAACAACTTCTATCTCATTC
>NC_068981.1:43800915-43804097 GCF_001194135.2 Octopus bimaculoides
ATATATATATATATATATATATATATATATATACACGCATATATATACCGTTACTATTGTGCAAAATTGTAGTAAGGCTGAAATGTTGCTTTTTCAGAAAACGAATTAATAGTTTCACCATTCCATAACAAAAGCGTTGTACTACACTTTGACAATTTTTGATATCTTGACATCTGAAACAGCCTGAGATAGAACAGTTTGACTACAAGAACCGGCTATTGCAGGCCAAAATAAATACTGAAAAATGCATTTGGCCAAATTTGGACAAACTACAGTTTAACATAATAGCACCAATATATGTATATATATATATATATATATATATATACACACACATATATATATCTTGTCTTGTTCCATTCATTAGACTGGGGCTGTATACGTATGTATTACATATGTAGACACACACACAATGAGGATTTTTGTCAACCTGTATCTCGATATTACATAATTAATTTTATACAAATTCTTATTCAATCATTGCTGAACTTTACAGCTTTAATAATGGGTGATGAAAGAATTGTAATTGGAGCCACTGCATACCATTTGTGAAAGTAAGGACTGAGTGGAGGTGGTAAAAGAAATTAATGATGTGAAAGGCTAACTACCTGTCGGTGAACATGTGGCACAAAACTGGTTCTGATGTTTCAATGAAGTTGTCACCAGCCATGAAGACAAACTGAGGTCAAAGGACCTTCCGTTATGGAAGATGAGACCTTCCTTGAAATAGTCAAATAACAGCCAAGCACAAGTACTCGTACATTGTCAGCATAACTTGGCCCTTCACACAGCACGATCAATCAACATTTCCATAAGCTTTGTCTTTTAAATAGATGCTGTCAAGAAATTTAGCATGAACTGACCAATGACTAGACTCAGTGGTGTGTGAACATTTGTAAACAACTATTGACAAATATTTGAGATGTTAATTTTTAGTATCAACTTGAAACTGGGGATGAAAAATGGATCTACTTTTATAATTCTAATAAGAAAAATCAGTGGCTCCATTCTGTCCAGCCTTCAGAACCTATTGTCACACAAAGGCAGTTTGAACAGAAGGTCATGTTGTGCATTTGGTAGAATTTTCGAGGATGAGTTGAACTTTAAGCTTGTCCTAAATAGTCGTGCAGTGAATGCTACTATTTATGCTTAACAACCTTAGCAAGTATATGATGCTTTGAAAACCTGCTACCCAGCATTTATCAATTAAGGATGTGTGCTCTTACAGCATGACAGTACTCGAGCACACACTGCCAATGTGACCAAGTGCAAACCTAATGAACCTGGGGTACTGGAAGTGCTGCCTCACCTTGCTTACAGTCCAGACACTTTATACCATATTTTCCAAGCCATGGCTAATTTTCTGCATGGATGAAGGTTCAGGAATATGGATCTGTATGAAAAATATGCAGGGTGTTTTTTGTGTTTAAACCAATGAAATGGTACAAATATGGAACCAAGCTTCTGGCACAACGATGACAACAGATAATAAAATATGATGGAATATATTTTGAAGAATAAGCACTTTTTGTATGTAATTTGTTTGAACTATTGATTAAAGTATGAAATACAAAAAATACTTTAAACTCAACCTGGTATATAAATTATCATCTTCATTATCCTTATCATCATTCTTAGTCATCGTATGCTCACTGAAAGGCAAAAGGCCTCTCTTGGCTGATGCCAATATTGTCTCTACCCTATGCTATTCCTGTAATACCAATCATCTTACCTCATTTCTTTATCTTGTTTACCATCTTCCCACTTTGTATGAATCTGTTACCATTTGTCTCCAATCTGTACACAGTTTTGTTCACCCTGTTCCATTTGCTCACCTCTATTTCATCTTCTTAATATGTCTTGTGAAATCTTGTACTTCTATTTGATCTCTTATTCATTGATAAGTTTTACTGCCCTTTTAAGACATTCCTAACATACATCTTTCTATACATCTTTGTGTTGTTCCAAGTTTCTGTTGCATGTTTCATATCATTGGTTATGTTTCTACAGCATAAGCCATTGACTAGTATGATTTACTAAACACAATGTTTCAAGCAATGTCATCTTACATTTCATAATGTCAATTTACCAAAAGCACACCTTCCAGCTGGGATTTGTCTTTTTACTTAGTGTAATTGGCTGAATCTAACATTAACTAACTGTTCAAGATAAATCTATTTGTCAGTTCTTATAGTATCATGATGACTTCATCTGTTGTATGGCTATGGAACATGAACTGTGTTTCTTTCCTATTTATTTTAAATCCTGTCTTGTTGCTTGGACTGTTCAGTTCATTTAACATTTGTTTAGGTTCATGCACATAATTTGAGAAGAGAAGCTACCACATAAATCCTGTAAAAACTGCATTTGTGGACATGTTGTGTCTCATTTTACATGCAATATGCTTGGTTCAGTTCTTGCCTGACATAAAAATTTCAGGCTGTGCTTATTACAGTCTCTGACATGATGCTTAAATATGCATGAATGATATTTCTACCCAAATATCCAAAATTAATCATCATATTTTTCACTGAAATAAAACTAATAAACTGCATGTAAACAAATCTTTTGGCAACTCTTAACAAATTAAATCCATGTTAATGAACTCTTAATTCTCTATATTTAATAATTTCTAGCTTATTGATTTAATTATATGTAAAACACATTTTATTAAATTTCATCACAAGCAGTAATAAAATAAATAACACACTCTTGCTACCCTAGCTTGTACACACCGTCACTTGCTTATTTAAGTTATATAAAATACATTTTCTGATGTTATAAAACATGTTTGGAAATTTATTAAGTTATATATCTATAATATAATGCATCACTTTGCAGTGATCTGCTCTACTTCTGTGAAATGCAGTAATAATGTATAGTAACAATGTTATGTTTCCCTGCTAGTAAATAAGGGATTCAGCTGTACTTACCAACAGATTAAAATGTTATCCTTGGATTTCGATATTTGTGTAGTAAATGAATGATTAAAATATGCTAGTATGCAATGAAGTTAAATGCAAAATATTTTATGGAATGCTAGCTATTCAGGGCAACGATGAAACATATTCTTATAATGTTATTATCTTTTCTTACTTACTCACCGATTATAATTATTCATACATTACATGTGTGTGTGTGTGTGTGTGTGTGTGTGTGTGCACATACACACACACATATAT
>NC_068981.1:43804107-43813245 GCF_001194135.2 Octopus bimaculoides
TGACTGGCCTTGTAGGGTTTTCGAGCGAGATCGTTGCCAGTGCCCCTGGACTGGCTCTTGTGCGGGTGGCACATAAAAGTCACCATTTCGAGCGTGACTGTTTTCGTGCGGGTGACATGTAAAAGCACCCACTACACTCTCTGAGTGGTTGGCGTTAGGAAGGGCATCCAGCTGTAGAAACTCTGCCAAATTAGATTGGAGCCTGGTGTTGCCATCCGGTTTCACCAGTCCTCAGTTAAATTGTCCAACCCATGCTAGCATGGAAAGCGGACGTTAAACGATGATGATGATGATGATACATATATATGTATGTCTATAAATGCATACAAACATATATATACATATGCAAGTATGCTTATAGGTGCAGGAGTGGCTGCGTGGTAAGAAGCTTGCTTACCAACCACATGGTTCTGAGTTCAGTCCCACTGCATGGCACCTTGGGCAAGTGTCTTCTAAGACATATATATTTTGTTTAAGACGATGAGCTGGCAGAAACTTTAGCACACTGTGTGAAATGCTTAGCAGTATTTCGTCTGTCTTTACATTCTGAGTTCAAATTCCACTGAGGTTGACTTTGCCTTTAATCCTTTTGGGGTCGATAAATTAAGTACCAGTTGCATACTGGGGTCGATCTAATCAACTGGCCCCCTCACCACAAAATTTCAGGCCTTGTGCCTAGAGTAGAAAAGAATATATCTAATTTGTTTATCTGAATAATTGTCTCTCTCTCTCTCTCTCTCTCTCTCTCTCTCTACACACACATGCATGCATGTGTGCTCACACGCACACACACACATGAAAACCACAATGTGATTGTAAAATAGATAAAATTTAATACAAACTACCACCAACTACATTACATATGTATAACATAGAATATTTCAATATGTTTTTAATGCACAGCAAGGACCTAGAAAATTTTCATTCTCATCATGATTGCCCAAAACTCTTGTCATTACACCATCACCAATTTCAGCTCCAAAAGTATAATAATCAACCAATTCATTCTGGCTGTTTCAAATGTCATTATCTGCTAGTGCTTTTCATTATCAGAGAACACCTCCTCTCTTTAGACATGTATTCATAACGCATACGATTCACCAGTGTAAGAAGACTTTGAGACACCAGTTTTTCAACTTCATAATGTGTCTGTGTCTCCTGAGACAAAGCTATCCTGTGATATTGAATTCAGAATCTACAGAAAACTTTGATGCTTGGCTCTTGTAACTCAAGTTACAATAAATCCTTTTGAATATAAATTGCACTCCCAAGTATAGATTCTTTTTTAGTTTCTCATTGGGCAGAATGTCATATCACACATTCCACTTTATTTCTGGTATATTCTTTATTTTTTGCCAGTTAAGAAAATATGTTTGTAATTCTGTTAGTGTGTTTAATTATGGTGTTAAATTGAACTCTTGCATTTGGCCTTTACAATTGAAGTTTCACAAGTTGGCTAGACACAGTCACAGCTTATCCTATTTGCATGAAGAAATGTCTGACTTATACAGGATTATGCAAAGTGCATGCAAAGCATGACATCTTAAAGATTCACTATTTATGTTCCAATTAATCTTTCCATTCCAATTAAACATTTTAAAAATGCATTTTAGCAAAGTATTAAAGTGTTTGGGTGCTGTTATATCCACTTGTCTTACTCTATTTTTAATACTGATCTTCTTGATTTCAGTGTGAAGTCTTAGATGATATTTCTAGGCTACAGGTTTTCTTAATAATCTGCAAGTATGTTTGATGCATTTCCTGATCAATAAAAGCTACAAGCACAGCTGACTTTCAGGTTTATTGAAAGCTTTCTCATAATCAATAAAGCCTACACACAATAGTTGTTTATATTCTCTATATTTCCGAATAACTTGGTTCATGACCTGTATACAGTCATTTGTTGTAAACCCATTTCTGAACCCTACTTGTTCCCTTGGTTGATGGATGCCAAAGGCAATATTGATGTGATTTGTGAGCACTTTGGCATATAATTTATATAAGTTAGGAGCTGATAGGTTTCTAGTTTCAAAGATCTGTAATGTCACTTTACTTGCATAAAGGTATGATATTGGCATTGTTCCAACAACTTGGAATTTTAATTGATTTGATGCATTCTGTGAAGAAATCTGCTAGCTGCCAACATACTAAGTCCCTCCTTCTTTGACAAAATTATTGAACACTTAATCTTCACTGAGTGCCTTTCTAATTTTCATATCTTAATTTCATCTTAATTTTATTACTTGACATTTCATCTTTATTGCTATTTCATCTTTATGAACTGCATTAATTTCTAAGGCCCTTCATTGTTCCTTGCTTCAGTATAACACCTGATAGATTTCTTCTATGCTATGCATGATCCCTTCTTATCATTTCCCATTTGCTCACCGCCAGAACTTGGAACATTACTTTGCAGCTTCCCTAACACATAATTGTTTTTATTTGTCTGTATCATTCAAAATTCATTAAATTTTGTGTTCATTAAAATTCATTAAAAACCGTTCATCAAATTTTTATATTTCCTCTTTCATCCTGGTTTTCTGGATACCACTATCGTTTTTCCCTTTCATTCTCTCTTCATTCACTTGAGTGTTTTCTGAGGTGTCTTTGTGAGTATATTTCTCCCTGATATCCTTACACAATGTCAGATAATGTGAGCCTCCTTTCCATTCAATGGATCTATCTTTGTCTTCCAGTTCATCATTTAACACATAAAATCTATCTTGTATTCCTATTTGATTTTATGTTTCTATTTGAAATTCATCTGGAGACCGCATACATTTACTTGTGATTTCCTTTTTATAACTAATTTATCTCTTTCAAACCTCATATTAAGTTTAATAGTTGTACTTACCAGGCAATGGTTGCTCTGTGTAGAAACAGTATTTCACAATAGTTTACTTACTCTTTTACTTGTTTCAGTAATTTGACTGTGGCTATGCTGGAACATTGCCTTTAGTCGGACAAATTGGCCACAGGACTTATTCTTTGCAAGCCTAGTACTTATTCTATTGATCTCTTGCTGAACCGCTAAGTTACGGGGAAGTAAACACACCAGCATGGGTTATCAAGCAATGGTTGGGGGGACAAACTCAGACACACAAACATATACACACCCACACACATATATATATATATGTATATATATATATATATATGATGGGCTTCTTTCAGTTTCCATCTTACAAATCCACTCACAAGGCTTTGGTTGGCCTGAGGCTATAGTAGAAAACACTTGCCCAAGGTGCCATGCAGTGGGTCTGAACCCGGAGCCAAGTGGTTGGTAAGCAAGCTACTTACCACACAGCCATATTACTTGGAGACTGTGGCTAATACTCATCATAATGACTACAATTACATGTTTGTAACTTGTGGATGCCACTAATGAATATTTAGTTTTATTAGTGGTTTTAATAAAATTCCTTCTAATCAAGAGTTCACTATATTACTTAAGCTCCCTGAGATGGCAAAAATGTTACTCTCTATTTGAGGATTAGTGATGGTAGTCACTAGATGTACTGGCTTAACTTGCTAAAAGAAGCTGCCTCAAGGAATTCCATCTAACCCATGCAAGCATGGAAAAGTGGATGTTATAACAAAAAGGACACACACTCTCTCTCTCACACACACACACACACACATGCACACACATGCACACGCACACACACACTCACACACACACACACACACATACATATGTATGTATGCATGTATGTATGCATGTATGTATGTATGTATGTATGCATGTATGTATGCATACACATTCTCACACAGATATGTAGGAAAATTCTTGAATTAAAGATGAAGAAAACCAGAAATCCAAGTATAAGAACCTACCTGAAAATGAAATATTCTCATTCAGAAAATGGATTCTTTTGTTACAGGGATCAGATGGCAAGCCTTCCATTTGGCAACAACATGTCAGTATAAGAAATTTTAATTTAAAGAGCGTACATGTCCTCCTTGAACCTGCACTTGGCACAGTTCAAGAAGAATCTTTTTATATTTTTCTAAATTATTAAATTCACTAAGTAAAGTAACCCTTTTCAAAAACATCTCAAGATCAATATAAGAAGCATAAGAATTTAAATGATCTGTTGTTTATTCTGACAAGACTGATAATTTGTATCAGAGAGAAATTCATTCTACTATTTTTTATTCAACAAATGCTGTTAAAAGTACTATAACGGAAGTTGGAAAATAATGAATAATATCAAGAATTCCAGAGTTAAGATTTTTTAATCACATATCCAAAATTGAACAGAACTATTCACTCCTATTTCTTCTCACTTCTCACAGAAAGTTCATAACCTAGATTTCAATAAAATATCAAGCCAATTAATCCTACTAAATCAAATATTAATAAATTTAGCAAATGTAGGACATTATCAGACCTCAAAGAAGTAGCTCCTTTAGCCCAATGAAATAATTTCTTTTTAGTGATAGCTTGGTTCAACGGTATTCCTAATAACGGATTTATAAAATTTACTTAATTTGATTAAATAATTGTTATGTATCAATCACATTATTACAATTACTTAAGGCTGTTAATTTTTGCTAAAATCATTACTACATTTAACAGTAACAAGATTGATGCAAATATCCATGCTTGAAACGTTGTTGCAAATTATGATAATTCTATACAAATACAAAATTAACAAACACCATTTTGATGTTAGTGAGAGTGTGATGATGTCAGCTGATGTCACTTTCCATATTTGGCTTATGTACTGTGTCTCAGTTTAAGGAGGAAATTCCTTATATAAAAAGGAGTTTGCATAGAGATGTCAATTTATTGATTATGAACAATTGCATACCCAGTTTTGAGCTATAGATATATACAATAAGGAGTTGATTGGTTTCTTCAAAGGTCATAGTTTGTCTATTCCAATAGATAATATATACACAGTAAATTTTATGAATGTGACCATGAATATTTTTCAAAGATTATTTTATTCATATAGAATCAGATAAGAACATTAATTATATAACTTTTTGAACCAACTAAACAGCATAAAAATATTTGTTAAAAACTTCTCATTGAATTTATCTTAACTGTCAGCTAATGATTTGATTTCTTTTATTTACTCAGCTTTTCACTATGAAACGGTGATTCATTGTGGTTTTGAGGATAAGCTGTATTATATTAAATACGAATGTAAAATTAGGATGAATATTCTACATTCAAAATGCCAAATAATATTTAGTATAACACACCATTTAATATGGAAGTGCAACACCGATAACCAATGTATTTACTTTACTTAAAAACATAGACATTATAAAGTTTTAACTAGAGTGCTCTTGAATTACCTTATTTCACTACTCTTAGCCTCATGCAAAATATTAGATGTTGGAACGAAGCTAAATTAGCAAGTAGTATCAATGATAGTATTAATAATGTTGATTTGTGGGTATAAGGCAATCTATAATTGTGTTAATAGGAATAATTGCTCTTTAGATGGGAATTGCTCAATTAATCATGTGGTGCATAAATGCATGGCTAACATTTCTATTACTAGTAAATCTTTCATAGATTTGACAACCAATAGATTTAACTTTCTATACCACACACACTCATACATTTTGAAACCCAGCTAAAAGAAATACGTTATCATTTTGGAATGTTTTATATGTTGAAATGCATTTAGAATTCCATCAAAAATTGAATCCTAAGCAAAAAAAAGGATCTCTATTGCTTCAGTTGTACATAAATCATAAGGCCTTTCACTAAAATCTTTCAATGGCTGTCATGCTATTTTGGATCAAATGCATATATATATATATATGCAGTCATATATATATCACCACCACCACCACTGTCATTATAATCATTTAACATTCTGTTTCCATGCTGGCATAGATAGACTGGTAATATTGGTTTTTGGTACAGGGCCAGCAAGTTAGGGGGTAAGTTGATTACATCAACCCTAGTTCTCAACTGGTTCTTATTTCACAGACCTTTTAAGGATGAAAGACAAAGATAACCTTGGCACAGAACATAAAGATGGATAAAATGCCACTAAATATTTTGCCTGGCACGCAAACAATCTTAAGAAGAATTGTAATATTGTAACAGGGTAAGTTCTTACCCTGTTGACTACTGTGTGAGGGATGGTGATGGAATGAGAGTTACTAGGAAGATGAAAGACGATATCTTTTATCTTAGAGTTCATCATCATACACATTTATTAAAGGAGCAAAGAACTTGTCCCAAAAAATTGTTTGATCTTTATGGTATATTATCTCTTTACACAACTCAGTGTAGAAACTGAGTTCATTGTAAACTCTTATCAAGTAGATACTATTATTTGTTCTTGCCAGTTGGTTACTCAAAAATTGGTGGATTGGTAGTGGTTGTGGTGGTGTCAGATGTATTGGTTTTGGTGGTGTTGGTGATGGCAAGTAATATTGTCATTGGTGGAGGTGGTCATATTTTTTTTGTTAACTGTATTGTTGTTCCTGTTTAGTCTCAAGTCAATTCTAATTGAGCAAAGACCAAAGACATTTCATTCAACATTTAAAGTAAGCTAGGGTACCATATTTTCTCAAACGATTGTCTTTTATTTTATAAGGAATTGCTTATCTTGTTTTTACTATTGTTACTGTTGTAGTTGGTCTTTAAAGAAATGGTGGGTTGGTAATTGTGGTGGTTGCATCGATTTTGGTGTTTTGGCTATTGTATTGGCGTTTATAAGAGATAGTGGTGGTCATGAAAGTTGACTGAAATAGATAGACATGTAGGTAGGTATGTATGGGGTAAGTCGATAGAGAGTTATATATATTGACAGACAGACAGATAGACAAATGAATAGATAGACAAACAGACAGACATATAGATAGATAGATAGATAGATAGATGCTCATAGTGACCCAGGAAAAAATACACAAACATATGCATAACAGTAAAGAACAGCACCTCACACACTTTAAGTGCTTATAGTAACACATGTTTGCTCTCTCTCTCTCTCCACCATTCACACACCTCTCCCCTCACACATACCTGCTCCACCCATAACTATGTATCATGATAGTAGTTTCTCAAATTGTTACCTATACTTTGATCTTAGCTAAAATGCTGAGAAGCAGCCTTAAGACTAAGAAGAAAATGTAAATTTTAAGTTCTTAATATTTATTCAAGTTTCCAGAAGTGAAATTACACACCGCATTTCTGAAATTAGTAGTCATACTTTACAAAATGTCATAACCTGAGGTAGCTGTAATGTGGGGGATGCTCATCTATCTGTCTGTCTATCTGTCTATCTATCTATCTATCTATCTATCTATCTATCTATCTATCTATCTATCTGTCTGTCTGTCTGTCTAATGTGTGTGTATAAATATGTCTAAATTGATTAGTTAGACTATAGCTTATGAGTAGCCTATTAATGTTAATTAATTTAATTGGTGATTGACAAACATTGTCAAAATAAGATTTTGTATTAATTAGAGTTTATTGCTAAGTTTTTTGTATATATGTTGAAGTAGATTTATTTAATAATGTAATCATCATATCAGCGTTACATATTTGTTTATTGTGAGTGGTTTTAGGGTACTAATAAGAAGAGATTAGTTTATGATCCTTGTTTGACTAATGTTAATTCTAATAATTATTTCAGTATCTATATTTGTTGCCAAAAATATTTCTATCTTATTATGCATTGTGGGTGTCTGAATAATTTTACATTTTTAGCACTTTTATATTTTGGCTACAGTATAGGAAACTTTTTCTACCTATGAGATTCTTAACTTATATATTTTTTTATAAGATAATATAACAAAGCATTGTTATAATAAAGCATGTGGTAGAGTAACACTTGTTCTTTGCGGCTGTGTCTCATTTCTATCGTTAAAGTATTCCGAACAAAATTACCATCAACAAAAATGTGTAAGCATGTTAAAGATGGTTCTAATTTTAAAACATCTGATTTTAAGTGAGGTTTTGCTTTCCCCATTCCATTAACACACCACAGTTATGGGATTTTATATACACTGCAATTATGATAGAATTGTTAAAAGATTTTACATATAATTTTTTAAAATTATTGTTCTTCAGTGTGAAGGACATATGAAATGTAGATTGGTAGAATTATTAAAGTGTTGAAAAAGATGCTCTGCACTATTTGTCCTGGCTCTCTATGTTCTAAGTTCAAGTCCAACAAAGGTCAGCTTTGTCTTCCATCTTTTTGGAATCGCTAAAGTAAAGTACCAGTCAAGTACAGGGGTTGCTGGTATTGGCTTAACCTCTCCCACAATATTGCTAGCTCTGTGCCTAAATCAGAAATTTATATTAGGGACATGTGTACAGTTAAGAATTGAGATAGCTTCTAACAGTTCCATTAAGTAATCACCTACAATTTTGATGAAAGCAATCACTGTGTATTTCAAGAGCTAAAGTGTGTGTTTGCTTGTCTTGTGGCTAAATATCAAAGCTCTATATTTCTTGGGTAATAACTATCAAAGATGGTACCAAGCTGGAAGCCTATTAAAACCTTCTTAGTGTGGATGTTCAATTATGTAAGAGATAAGTTTGTTTCTTAATGTAATAGGAATGCCAACTAATCAAAATGAAATAGCTACCTCTTAATCCAAAGCAAAACTTGTTTAAGCCTTTCCTTTTAAGCTATAAAAGTAATTCCATAAAATAACCTTATTAGTGGATCAATTTAATGTTCACTCACTCAAACACTCTCTACTATTAATATCTTTGCAACTCTTCTACTCTAAAGACGGCTATATATGTTACCTCTTCACTTCTCATAAGAAACTTTTTATATTATCTTATACCACTGAAACAAGTTATTAAAGAATAAGAATAACCAAACTTCAAAATAGTTAACAGACTCTCAAACAATTTACACTTTCAAACATCAAAAAAGTAGAAAGCATTTTCTAAATGAACATATAAATATAAGTGATCATCAACATAATTCTTACACTAACATTAATATACTGTTAAGCACTAGGTGAGTAGATTTCAACACAGCTTCTCACCACTTTCAATCATCTCCTTTGTCTCTTTTTGCATCCTGAAATCATCCCTCACCACTTTTATCCATATTTCTCTTTATTTTTTGGGGTGATTATCTTTCCCTTTGTGTGAGTGTGTGTGTGTGTGTGTGTGTGTGTGTGTGTGTG
>NC_068981.1:43813618-43817823 GCF_001194135.2 Octopus bimaculoides
ATATATATATATATATATATATATATATACATATATACAAGTCAACGTGGTGCCCTAGGAAAGCCATAGTCCAATGATTAAAAAAATGATGAAGCTATGTGAGTGCATGCATGCATGTGTGACTCTGTGTGTGTATGTGTGCATGTATGTGTGTGTGCGTGTGTGTGTGAGTGTATGTGTTTGTTCAAGATTACACTTACATAAAAGCCTGATTTAAGATGAATAAAAAGTAAAAGAAAAAAAAAGGGAAAAAGACAATAATGAGAAACAACCAAGCAACTAATTACATTATTATCAGAGGTTCCATTGCCTGACTTTACAAATTAGATATTAATTTTTCATGTAATTAGAGTAATGTAGTTATTTAGAAAGCTATAAATACGTGGATTTTTAAAATCCCAGCAGTCTGGTTATTAAGTAGAAATGATGCATCTTTTGCAGTTAAAAAGAATTACTCATACTAAAAATTCCTGGGCCACATATCACATTCTTTATTATTAATTTTTTCTTCATTCTTGCTGCTTTCTTTCAGTGAAATGCTTTGGGCTGTGTGCCAGACATACCCACTCCCATATGCTAAAAACAATGTTTACCCCCTCTCCCATTCCTTTCTCTCTTTGTCTTCTATGGCTTCTCTATCTTTAGAACACTATCTTACTTCAGCCATTCTGCATCCTTTAGACAGCCCATGCAATAAAAGTAAACGATGCTAAGAGAAAAAAAACACTTTCTGTTTTCTCATCTTTATAATTTTTACCACATTCATTTACCCAGTACTTCTCTACAGATTGACTAATGTGTTAAATAACTCTGTTTAGTATGTTTTCGCTCTTATTTATCACATTTCCTTTCACTAGTTACTCTCAGGTTATGCATCACTCTTTTTGATATGTTTTCTCTCTCATTCTGGCTATATTCTTTCACTAAAATACCATCCTTTGGTCCATGTAATGCACATCCAGAATGCATCCATCCAATCCGGCCATAACTACCACTACTGCCAATAGCATCACCAATACCTGAAATCTATCCTTACTTTATTCCTCTGATATGTGTAAAAGATTCACCCTCACAACCTCTGTAACTGTCTTCATCCTGCTTTAGAACATATGCATCATGTACCAGTTCCAGTTATTCTCTCCTCCTCACTATCCGGATCTTTCAGATGACCCAGCTAATGAGAGTAATAAAATCATAGCAATCACCCATAACAACAGCAATAATAATATCATTAGGAATATTTATTGATAACAATTATGAAGAGAACCTATAGTAGCACATGCAGCAAGTGATGGAGAATAAATGAATGATGGCAAATTAAATGGAAGGACAAATATGATCATGTGTGTAAATCTTCCAATAGCTGGCAAACCACAGAACAAGCATTTGGATTCTTCACTGGTACAGATGTTGTCAAACAACAACCAGCTAGCAAATACCTTCATCTACCACCTCTTCTTGTTACTTTCAAAACTTTAGGGTACAATGGCCAATATAGGCACAATGAAAGTTATGGTCTGGTGAGAATGTGGTGATGATGGAGGAGAGACGAGTGGATGTGTGCTGAGGCTGGAAACAGCAATACAAATTTCTCAGAGTAAATAAAGTGGCAACAGATTTGTTGCCATTCTTGGCTGAGAAAAGGATAGATAAAGTAATTGAGGTAGTTAGGGCATGTCATAAGATAATTAAGCAGAGAATTTAGCAGTGACACTTATCTCCACATATGTCTTACTGGCAGGATTGACAGAACAGAAGGACTGCAAGCTACCTTAATGGCAACTGACAGCAACTTCATTATTATGGCTAGTGGACATCAAGCATGTTGGTTGACATAAGATAACTTCTATGACATAGATAAAGAATAGAGATATAGTACAAGAAATAAGTGGGGTGTAAGGCTCCTTGTATGCAGTGAAGCAACTGATCTAACAATTCACAACACACTTTTCAGGACACCAGATAATGACCTCATCGCTTAGCAATCTGGTGAATTCTAGAGTCAGGTAGCTGTCATTTCCTTTAGGAAATGGAACAAACCAACCATCATCATCATCATCATCATCATTTAATTTCGCTTTACATGCTAGCATGGGTTGGACAATTTGACTGAGGACTGGTGAACCAGATGGCTACACCAAGCTCCAATCTGATTTGACAAGAAAATCTCACCTGGCAAAAATGTGTTATCCAGCATAAATTTGTGGTTAATGACTTTACAGTCAGAGCTGGGCAGATACAGAAACAGAAGACAATATAGAGAAAGAAGACATGGACACTAAAATATCTCACTGTTCGGCACAAGCTTAGAGAAATTCTAATTGATATGTATGATTGTAGGAAGAAAGATTTAGATAACTGTAGGATAGTCAACAACTAGAATTTTCTCTAAAATAAGCAACTTAAGATTTGACAAGTGGTTGGAGCAAAGTCCCAGCTGAACCAGAGGTGATGTGGTGATAGAATGAAACACTTGCTAAGTTGGTAAAGGCCAAAAGACAGTAATGGGACACCTAGTAGTGAAAGTGATAATAGAGGGCATTATCAAATAGTCACAAAGGAAGTTAGGCAACTGATATACTTGGCTAAGGGTAAAGCAGAAAAGGAAGAGATTTGCACATGTTCTGCAATATGAGGATCAGGAAACTGAACTGTTTAGGATCACAAGTAAGTGCATGAGAGAGTACCAAAATATTATAAGAGAGAAGTGTATTTGGGATAATAAATGTGACATATAGGTACTTCTATGCAAACTATGACACACTACAGGCTATACATAACTTTTTGATGATATGTAAAATTCTTCTTGATCAAATGGCTTTATGTTGTTTCTGCTGTGCTAAAGAGGTAAAATTAAACTGAACCATATCTTTAGCTGTCATTGTTCTTATTAAAAAAATATCAGATTATCTTGTAAGCAAGAGAATTGGATTTTTGAAATTAATTTAATTCCTAATTTATTGAAATTATCTCCTCTTTACTTTGTGAGTCACTAACGGATGCAGCTATGTATTGACTTTCTTCAACTGAGAATAGAATTTCAATTCATTAAGAATAATTTGCATATGTTTTGCAGTATGTCTATTTATACAAAATTGATGCACTCACACATTCACACACACACACACATATATGTATGTGAGTACTTATGTGTGCATATATGTATTTATATATATATAAATTTGTGTGTGTATATATATATATATATATAAATATATATATGCACATATATGTATACATATATACATACATATATATTTACATATATATATGTATATATTTATGTGTATATATATGTGTGTGTGTATTTATTTACATATATATATATATATATATATATATATATATATATATATATATATATATATATATATATATATATATATATATATATATATATACATACATATATTTACATATATATACATACACATATATACATATATAGACACAAATATATACATACATATATATACATACAGACATATATACATACACACACACTCACACACACACACATATATATTTGCAAACAAGCACACACATATGTATGTATAGTCACACATAGAAAAGGGAGAGAGAGTGGGGTTGAGGGAGAGTGAATTCTATATATGTTCTTCAAATGAATTTATTTTATTTTATTAGAAAGACATATAGTGCTGCACACACTGCTGCACACACCTCGTCATGAAGAAAATAAAAAAGAAATAATAAATGGTTGAAGAATAACAAAAAAATTAATGATATATTCAAAGAAATGACTAATTGAGTCATTACTGAGTGCTATTTTATCTTAAGCCAAAATAAATGGCTCTCATAACAATCAAAGAATATGTTATAAATCAAACATTTTTAGAAATGATAATTCCAGGGAGGAAAATGTTAATTAAATTTAGGTAAAAATAAATAAAACATAAATGAAGAACTCTACACCAAAAATTGCTTAAATTTATTTACTTATTTTGTATTTAGGTATTTTTGCTTCTATTTTTGATATATATATATTTATATATATGTATATATGTATATATATATAAATATATATATATGTATATATACATATATATATATATATATAGATATATGTTTATATATATATATACATATATATATATGTATATATATATATATATACATATGTATATATGCACATATATATATACATATATATATACACACATATATATACATATATATATATATAT
>NC_068981.1:43817833-43824704 GCF_001194135.2 Octopus bimaculoides
ATATATATATATATATATATATATATATATATATATATATATACACACACACATATATAGATATGTGTGTATATGTATACATACATACATACAAACACACACACATACATACACACATACATACATACATGCATATATATATATATATATATATAGAGAGAGAGAGAGAGAGAGAGAGAAAGAGAGAGAGATAAAGAGAGAGAGAGAGAGAGAGATAGAGAGAGAGAGACAGACATACATACTATATCTGTGAAATGTTTTTGGCATTTTATTTTATAACAACTGAGACAAATTTCAAACTCATACCCAGAACAATTTATAAAACGCTAAATGATGACAACAGCTATGTGGATGATGCCTACTATAATGACGACAACTACGATGACGACCATTATAGTCATTCTTTATCATTTCTTTTTATGTTAGCCTTCTTTCTCTTTTTTTTACCTATGTCAAACTTCATCAATTTATTTTCCTCACAAAGTAGATGCGTTGAATAAAGTATTTCTTAAAGAAACTGAATGATGAAAATATATTTTTATATATTAATTCGAATTTATCAAAATCTTTGCTAAAAAAGAAGGCAACAATATAAGTAAAAATAAATGGAAAAAGAAATCACATTGGGCAAATTATAATCATTATATTATATTTTCAATTGTATTTCAAAGTTTAAATGAAAGAAAACAAAATGCTAGTGAAGTATATAGAGAAATATATGTCAATCTACTTGTGAGTTGAAAACTTCAATTATTATTATTATTATTATTATTATTATTATTATTATTATTATTATTATTATTATTATTATTATTATTATTTTATCAATTGTAGTTGTAGTATAGCAATATCTCTCAGCAAAATAAAATTCAATAACGACAAAGTGAAATAAATTTTGTTGATGGAGAAATAGATATGGGAAAAGCTGTCAAAGGCAAGAATTAATGTGATCAAATTTAACATGTCATTTTCCGAAAGATGTTTAACAATCCCCTACAAAGTTTATATAAAATAGTTTAATAATATTTAACAGAAAACAAAATAAATAATCCTTATCATTGAAATTAAAATAAAACATGTTTGCAGTCTACCACATTGTTAAGGAAGGCCTATAAATTTTTCACTGAAGATAAACAATATTTATTTGTGCTTTTAAACCACTTATCATCATAGAAAGGTATGAATTTAATGTAAAAATGAGAGATGTTTATAGACTGGATGGAGGAATGGTTCATGGTTCAGAGCCTAGTGCTGGTTCTCTTTGTTATGCTGAAAAGTATGATATTTAACTTGCATATAAAACTAGGTCCATCTACTTGCTTAACTTGTGACAGCCAGGTTATACAGCTAACCACTATAGATACTTTAATGTCACTGAATAATATTTTTAACTTGTAGTTTACTGTGTGTATTCTGATCTTAGAACAGAAAAGTAAGTGTCATAAGAGGCAACTAAAATGTTGGCATTGGGAATGACATCTTGTCATAAAACATTGTTTCAGAAACTTCTTTAAGAAATGCCAGGGTGGAAAAGCAAACACTTACTCATTGGTACCCCTTTAATTCAGAGAACTTATGACCATTTACAGGAAGGTATCCTCACAGTGGAGGCAAGTAGCTCAGTGGTTAGGGTGTTGGGCTCATGATCATAAGATTGTGGTTTTGATTCCTGGACTAGGCGATGTGTTATGTTCTTGAGAAAAGCATTTCATTTCATGTTGCTCCAGTTCACCCAGCTGGCAAAAATAAGTAATCCTGTAATGGATTGGAGCCTATCCAGGAGGGAATTATACATGCCATGAAAACCAGGAAACCTTTTTGCTATCCTCACATAGGAGGCCTGACCTGATTGTTTGCAACAATATAGACTCAGCTAAAAGCACCTAAGATGCCTAGCAGTGATGTCAAACTGGGAAATGGATGAAGTCTACCACCCAAATAGGCTATAGCAGGATTCAAACTCAGGACACAAAGAGCAGGAACAAATATTACAAAGCATCTGATGTAACTATAGTTCTGCCAGCCCACTGCCTAGGATTAGTACCTCTTAATCCACCACTGAAAGGATGAGAGACAAAACTGCCTGCAGCTGGATATGGTGTGGCATTTTAATGATGCTCCGTAAACCCTAATACCACTAAAACCACCACCACCACTAAAACCGCCACTACCACCACCGCCATCACCACTGCCACCGCTGCTGCCGCTACCACCACCACCTTCATCCTCATTTAATGTCTGTTTTCCATGCTGGTATAGGTTGGTTGGTTTGACAGGAGCTGGCAACCCTGAGGGCTGCACTAGGCCCCAGTTGTCTGTTTTAGCATGGCTGCTACAGCTGGATACCCTTCCTAATGCCAACCACTATACAGAGTGTACTGGGTGCTTTATATATGGTGCTGGCATAAGTGCTTTTTATGTGACCCTGGTATGCAACCTATTTATGTGACACCAGCATAGATGCCTTTTAACATGGTGCTGGCATGGGTACTCTTTATGTGGCATGAGGATGGGTGCTTTTTACATTGTTGCTTTTTATGTGGCTTGCCAGACAGAGAGTTTATTTTTCAAACTTTTAGTCAGGAAGAAAGACAGATGCCCATGACACATTCTAGTGTTTTCAGCATTAACTGGTGAGAGAGAAGAAACTATCCTCAAATTGCAAGCCTATATTGAATGCTTGCAAAGTGAACTCTGCTAAAGACACCTAAGGTGCCTTGTTGTGGTTTTAAACCATGTGGCAGGTTAAGAAGTTACATGAGTATGAACATATCTGGTGTAAGGAAAAATATTACTTTTCTTGGAAACAAATGACAGTTAGTGACAGGAAAAGCATCCTGCCACAATAAATATACCTCATTGAATTTTCTCTGACCCATGCAAGCATGGAAAAGTACATGTTAAAATGTCAGCTAATTGACATTAGAAACCTAGAAAGAAAATAAAGAATTATGGTATTTTTTTATACAAGAAGTAAAGGTGGATAATATTTGAACACACAGCCCTTCATTGGGTTTCTAAATTTATACTGTAAACACATTTTCCATCGATGAGATTTCTGATGCTTTACACTTGGCTTTTCTGAAATATTTGAACACTATACAGCGAGTTAACAGAACACCCATCATAACAACAAAGCTACCATTGCTGTTTGTATCAGTAAACTATACAAATCTATAAGCATCTAATGAGAACTCAATGGCTATGGCTGTCTTGGTAATGACCAAATCATGTTAAGTTAGCATAAAATTTTATGTTCATATGTAGTAGCATGCTACAGGCATTAAAATGTGGTTTGATTCAGCTTGGATATAGAAGTTAATAGCAAAATTAATAGATGTTAGTAACATTTAAAAATGAAAAGCATAATATAAAACATTAATTTTACACAAACAGTTTCCTAAATGCTCATCTATTCAAGATAAATGCTGAAGCAGTTTTTTTTTAAATTGGTTGGTACTTGCTTTACAGGACCAGAATTTATTCTGATGCTCTATTGTTTATTATCTTCTTTAAATTTACATAAAATTATGCTAATTGGTTGAAGCATGTCAAACAATAGATCAAAACAGCTATGATGATATGTTATATTGTTGTTGTTGCTGCTGCTGCTGCTGCTGCTGAGGGTAATGGTATTATTGGTGTTTAGTTTAATATCACCTTTGAATGAGCAGATCTATTATCAAATGCTTCCAACCATGACCAAACTACCTTTTAATCTATCTGGAACTACAATTCCTAATCTGTCCTTTAAGTTTTAAGATGATAGGGTAATAATGAAAGGGTGATTCAGCTACTATTTTTAGAAGGTTGTTGGTTCACTATTCCTTTTTTGTAACTTTGTGGCTGAGGGCTACTCAGTATAGGTCACACACATATATATGCTTATGTATATGTGCACATGCATGTGTATACATATATGATTGAGTGCTGAAAAGTTCCTGGCTTTAAGGGCATCTTGAAAGGCCTGGTTAGAGGCCCAACCTTCCAAGTTCTTTTACATGGCTGAGAAAAACTGAAGGACTGCAGCAATAGGTGTGTGAATCTGAGAAGGGATATGTTGAATAAAAATCTAATTAACAGGCGCAGGAGTGGCTTTGTGGTAAGTAGCTTGCTTACCAACCACATAGTTTCGGGTTCAATCCCACTGCGTGGCACCTTGGTCAAGTGTCTTCTAATATAGCCTCGGGCCGACCAAAGCCTTGTGAGTGGATTTGGTAGACGGAAACTGAAAGAAGCCCGTCGTATATATGTATGTATATGTGTGTGTGTGTTTGTATGTCTGTGTTTGTCCCTCTAGCATTGCTTGGCAACTGATGCTGGTGTGTTTATGTCCCCGTAACTTAGCGGTTCAGCAAAAGAGACCGATAGAATAAGTACTAGGTTTGCAAAGAATAAGTCCCGGGGTCGATTTGCTTCACTAAAGATGATGCTCCAGCATGGCCGCAGTCAAATGACTGAAACTAGTAAAAGAGTAAAAGGGAGAGAGTAACTAACCTGTCTGTATTTTCTTTTATCCAAAGCCAGGAACCTTTCAGCACTCCATCATATATCATAAATGTTTTGCTAGCAGAGAGTGCTGATCACTGCCCAAACGCACATGATATAAAAGATCACTTTTATATTATTTAAAAGAAAAATACTACATCTTAATTAGTTTTATTCAACAATGCAATAGACAATGGTGTAAATATTTCATGTTGTAACCATTTTAGCTTGACATCACTAACAGCATGAACATCAGTCAATTAAAGCTTTAAATATCAGGCGCAATATGTTACTTAGAATATGTACTGAGTCTTTCACCTCGTGTGAGTGTATGAGTTTATTACTGCATGTATGTGACTATCATTATGAGTGTCAATATCTTTACAGCTACCCTTTTTTAAACTAGCATTGGTTGGATGAAACTTACTAATGCAGTATTCTATGGCCAGGTACCCTTCCTAATTCTAACCCTCACTTTTTCAAGTAAGATATTTTTTTCTCCACCTTCATGGCATTAAATCACTATTCTATAGTTTTCTGTGGGTATTTTCTTTTTTTTTTTTGGTAATGAGGGACTGTGTCATTATTCTCCAAGTATCAGCATAAAGTATCAGAGTGAAGACATGGAGTAAAATACATGTACACATACATGCATGCGCACATATAGATATGTGCAACTATGTATGTATATGTATATACAAGGGGTACCTAAAAGTAACTGGAAATGCAATGTTCTCTGTGGGACAAACCCATCATAGTTTTGAGTCTTCACTGCTAGATACCACTTCATATGACACTCAAGCATCAGTCTGCCAACCGGCAGCATCAATTGAAGTTGTACTGCCATGTGGTGTGTCTTTGTTTTGCAGTGCTCCTCCCTTGTTCATTGATTTTTGTGATGGCTGAAACGAAGGAACTGCATACTTCTATGAAATTTTGTTTTCTGCTGGGGAAATCAGCATTCAAAACAGTTGTCATGCTTCAAACTGCTTACAAGGACGCTGTCATGAGCAAAACACAAGTTTACAAGTGGTTTTCATGCTTTAGGAACAGTCACTTGTCACTTGGAGACCACCCTCATTCAGGAAGACTGTTGACCTCTCAAACAAATTAAAACATCATGAAAATTCATGAACTGATCTTGGAGGACCATCATCAAACAATTGACAAACTTGTTGATATGACTGGTGTCTCTTGGAGCTCCTGCCAATGAATTCTGAGTGAAGAATTGAGAATGAAAAAAGTTGCAGCAAAATTTGTGCTGCAAAATCAGTTACCACTGAATGCTTTGTGAACTGAAGGAACAGTTGGAAGTTGATCTGGACCTGTTTTCAAAGGTCATCCCTGGTGACAAAGGCTGGGGCTACAGAATATGCAGATGTGGAAGAGGCGAAGAAAACAAAAAATGGAAGCATTAAATGGCATCACTTCGCAAGAGCTCCAGCACTGCTTTGAATAGGGGAAAATGCACCTGGACCAATGCATTGCTTCAAATTGAGAATACTTTGAAGGTGATAAAAGTGTAAACATGTAAAACTAAATGAATATTTATTTCCAGCAAGAGATGGGGCACCCCAACCCTACCATATAAAATAAGGACTTACTTAAGGAAATCTTGACAAATAGGTGGATCGGACAATGAGGTTCAGTACAATATCCTGCATATTCACTAAACCATATACCACTAAATACAAAACTATAAGAACTTTAGACAACTATTGAAAGAACATTTTCAAAAATACCAAATGAAATATTTCTTGATGTTTGTGATTCCGTTATTTGATGGTTGGACCAGAGCAGTCATGAATTTGAAAACAGGTATCCATAAAAATAATTAAATTCTGTCTGTAAATTCTATTAAATTTTGAGAATGAAATGTATTAAAATAAACAATAACTTTGTAATTATTCAACACATATATTTTTGGAGACGCCGAATATACTTTCTCTGTTTACTTGTTTCAATCATTAGACTGCTGCCATCCTGGGGCACCACCTTGAGGAATTTTAGTTGAATGAGTCAACCCCAGTACTTTTAGTTTTTTTAAGTCTGGTACTTATTCTATTAGTCACTTTTACTGAAATGCTGAGTTATGGGAATGTAAACACAATAATACCGTTGTCAAGTGGTAGTGGAGGACAAAAACAGACAGAAAGACACACACACACATAATATATACATACAGATATGACAAGCATCATTCAGTTTCCATCTCTCCAATTCACTCACAAGGTTTTGTTAAGCCTGAGATTATAGTAGAAAACATTTGCCTTAGGTGGCATGCAATGGGATTGAATGCAGAACCATGTGGTTGGGAAGTAAACTTCTCACCACACAGCCACTCCCACACCTATATGCGTGTGTATATATATATATATATATA
>NC_068981.1:43824714-43826040 GCF_001194135.2 Octopus bimaculoides
AATCGTCCAACCCATGCTAGCATGGAAAGCGGACGTTAAACGATGATGATGATGATGATGATGATTAGATTGTCAAGTATGAAATTTGTAGTAAGGTATATGTTAAATCTTGACAGCTGCACCTTTTGTGCCATTATTATGTTTTGATAATCTTTGTTTTTTGTTAGAAAGCTGACACATCTATTTCTTTATTCTAACTCATTTTGTGCTTTATAAAGAATTTATAAATCGTATTTTGCTGTTTTTGTTTAAGGATGGATAAGTCGGAAATTTGTACAGTTTTGAAATATGAGTTCTTTCTTGGAAATGCAACATCACAGACAGCTCGGAATATTAATGGAGTATTTCATTCTAATGTTATTACACAGCAGACAGTATCAAATTGGTTTGCAAAATTTTGTTCTAGTAACTTTGACCTCACAAATGAGCAATGGGGTCGACCAGAAACAAAGGTGGATAATGATGAACTGAAAGCTACAGTCGAGTCAGATCTATATCAAAGTACCTGTGAATTTATTGTTGTTTGGTGTTAGCAAGCAAACAATATTGACTCACCTAGTTCAAATAGGTAAAGTGAAAAAGTTCAATAAGTGGGTTCCACATGAACTCAATGAAATTCAGAAACAGCACCGTTCGGAAGCCTGCAATGTGCTACTTTCTCATCACAAGGATGAATCATTTTTGAATCACATTGTAACATGTGATGAGAAATGGATCCAGTACAACAACCGTAAATGTTCAGCACAATGGTTGGACAAAGACAAGCCAACAGAACACAGTCCAAAAAGCAAAATTCATCAAAAGAAGCTGATGGTGTGTGTTTGGTGGTCTGGCGCAGGTGTGATCCATTAATATTTCATTAAATCTAGCTTATCAATCATTGCCAAAGAGCACTGTAGCCAACTGGACCAAATGATGTAGAAACTTACAAAAAACAACCTAAATTCATCAACAGATCCACTCCTATTTTATTGCAAGACAACACCAGACTACACATCACAAAAGCGACTGCCCCCACTGACTACCACTTCTTCCAGAATTTGGACAACCTTTTGACACGAGAAAAATTCAATTCCAATGATGTTGTAAAACAGGCCTTCCAAGATTTTATTGACTCTAGATTGCCAGGCTTTTACAGTTCCAGGCTGGACAAGCTACCCATGAAATGGCAAAAATGTATCGACACTATGAGTGCATACTTTATTGTATTTATAAAACATTAGCAAACTTTCTTTTCTTTTCTACAATTTTCATACTTGAAGACCTCTCTCTCTCTCTCTCTCTCTCCCCATATATATATATATATATATATATATATATATATAT
>NC_068981.1:43826120-43827142 GCF_001194135.2 Octopus bimaculoides
TATATATCTTTTTATTCTTTTATTCTTTTATTTGATTTGTTTCAGTCATTTGACTGCAGCCATGCTGAAGCACCACTTTTAGTCGAACAAATTGACCCCAGGACTTATTCTTTGTAAGCCTAGTACTTATTCTATCAATCTCTTTTGCCCAACTGTTAGGTTATGGGGATGTAAACATACCAGAGTTGGTTGTCAAGTGATGTTGGTGAGGGGGACAAACACACACACATACACATATGGCGGACTTCATTCAGTTTCTGTTTACCAAATCCATTCACACGGCCTGAGGCTATAGTAGAAGACACTTGCTTGAGGTGCCACACAGTGGGACTGAACCCAGAACCATGTGGTTGGTAAGGAAGCTTCCTTACCAACCACTCCTGCATCTCATCATCATCAAATACATATATATATGTATACACACAAAAACACACACATAGATAAATAGGTGGACTGGTAGATAACTAGATTGATAGATAGATAGACAGAGAGATAGAAAATTAGATTGATGGATGAATATTGATGTACATATACAAACACACATAGTTATTAACAGACACAAACATGTGTGCAAATATAGGGGTGGCAGCATCAACAGTAATTGGGAATTTTAATATTATCTAAGAAGTGGTCCTTAAGTAGATGTACATAAATGAAACACAAAGTGGATCTGCTTGTCTTGAATGATTAATCTACTGTTTGATAAGTTGCAGCCTGAAAATCCTGTCTTCTCATTGTATGAGTCCTTGAGCGAGGAGGTTTCAGGAAGCTTGAACATGACTTGAATCAACTTAGAGCATTGCCAAAGAAAGAAGTGAAGCGTGAGAGAGAGAGAGGTGGGGGGAGAATATGTGGATGTGTATGTGATATATCTATATCTATGTATTTATCTATCTATCTATCTATTTCTACACACATGTATATTATGAAGAGAAAGAGAGAGAGAAAATATGTGGGTGTTTATGTAATATACCTATATCGATATATATATATATATATATATATATATATATATATATATA
>NC_068981.1:43827152-43828548 GCF_001194135.2 Octopus bimaculoides
CTATATATATATATATATTGTGTGTGTGTATGTGTGTGTGTGTGTGTGTGTGTGTGTGTGAGAGTGTATATGTATATATATACATATATATGGAGAGAGCAAGAGAGAAGGGAGAGGGTGTAGTAGATGTTACTTTTGTTACTTCTAAACTACATCTGGTAAACTATTGATATTCTCAGAAAACTCTTTTTCCAACAGACTAACAAAATATGGTTTAATTAGAATAAAATTGACTAAACAAAAGGATAACATATTCCCATGAACATATCCCTCAAGTACCTGTAAATATCATGCTACCTGAGTAGAATATTTCTTTAACAGGATAAAAATAACTTTCCTCTCTGTTTCTCTAGTATGAGTAGTGGTTGTGAATAACAATAAGGGGAAGAACTTCAAGAAGTTTGAGTATGGAATCCATCAAATCCATTTAAAGATGCAGTGGGATGGGTTAACTTCTCAGTTCTCCGCCCACTGAAACATTTAGTAACAAACTCTATAGCTCTTTCCATTTGGATTATTAAGTGAAGGACAATCTTAATTTGTGTTTTACATTCTTCAATCATTTCAAGAATGGATATATATGTGTGGTTCTGTGATAAGAAGATTGCTTCCCAAACCACATGGTTAGTGTTCAGTTACCACCTTGGGTAAGCATCTTCTGCTATAGACTCAGGCCGACGAAAACCTTGAGACTGGATTTGGTAGACGGAAACTGAAAGAAACCTGTCATCATCATCATCATCACCATTTAACGTCCGTTGTCCATGCTGGCATGGTTTGGACGGTTTGACCAGAGTTGCTAAGCTAGAAGGTTGCACCAGACTCCAGTCTGATTTGGCATGGTTTTCTATGGCTGGATGCCCTTTCTAATGCCAACTACTCTGAGGGTGTAATGGGTGCTTTTGCATACTACCGGCATGGGAGCCATTTCCATGACACCAGTATCTGCTACGACAGTGATTTTGCTCAGCTTCATGGGTCTTCTATTCAAGCACGACGTAATGCCAAATGTCTAGGTCATTGCCAACACTCAAAATGAACTCAGCCACTTTGCCTCCGTGAGGCACAATGCTCGAAAGGAACACAGCCTCTGTGAGGCTCAGTGCTTGAAAAGAACTCAGCCACTTGTGTCTGTCTTTGTGTCTGTGTTTGTCACCCTCATTACCACTCAATAAACGGTGCTGGTGTGTTTACATCCTTGTAACTTAGCAGTTTGGCAAAAGAGAACAACAGAATAAGTTAGAATAAAAAAATTGGGACTAAAACCCTTCAAGGCAGTGCTCTAGGATGGCTGCAGTCAAATGACTGAAACAAGTAAAAGAATAAAAGAACACATATATAGTCTTTTATTCTTTTACCTGTTTCAGACACATATAAATACATATACACACATTAA
>NC_068981.1:43828933-43834844 GCF_001194135.2 Octopus bimaculoides
CTACAGCTGGATGCCCTTCCTAACGCCAACCACTTAGAGAGTGTAGTGGGTGCTTTTACGTGTCACCTGCACGAAGGCCAGTCAGGCGATACTGGCAACGGCCACGCTCGAAATGGTGTCTTTTATGTGCCACCCGCACAAGCCAGTCCAGGGGCACTGGCAACGATCTCGCTCGAAAACCCTACAAGGCCAGTCAGGCGGTACTGGAAACAGCCACGCTCAAAATGGTGCATCTTATGTGCCACCTGCACAAGAGCCAGTCCAGGGGCACTGGCAACGATCTTACTTGGCTTGCTGGGTCTTCTCACGCACAGCACATTTCCAAAGGTCTCGGTCAGTAATATATATAATTACAAAGAAACTGACGAAGAATTGGTGACCTATGTTTTCTGTCTGCCTGTGTATCTAGTATATGTTCGTTTATTTATTACACATTCTTTTTTAATTATATAGGCAAATTATATAGGCACAGGAGTGGCTGTGTGGTAAGTAGCTCGCTTACCGACCACATGGTTCCGGGTTCAGTCCCACTGCGTGGCACCCTGGGCTAGGGTCTTCTACTATAGCCTCGGGCCGACCAAAGCCTTGTGAGTGGATTTGGTAGATGGAAACTAAAAGAAACCCGTCGTATATATATATATATATATATATATGTATATGTTTGTGTGTCTGTGTTTGTCCCCCCAACATCACTTGACAACTGATGCTGGTGTGTTTACGTCCACATAATCTAGCGGTTTGGCAAAAAAACCCCGATAGAATAAGTACTAGGCTTTCAAAGAATAAGTCCTGGGGTCGATTTGCTCGACTATAAAGGTGGTGCTCCAGCATGGCCGCAGTCAAATGACTGAAACAAGTAAAAGAGTAATAGGTAGGTCATATTTTCCGTTTGTTGTCTTTTTATTTAATCCCGTATGTATGCATACATACATACGCACGCACGCACGCACACACATATATTTGTTTGTGTATGTGTTTGCTCCATCTTTCAGGGACAGCATCCCACACATCAAGGACTCCGAGGACAGCCTGGACAAGGTGTACGAGGTGATCGGCAACATCACCCACCTCCTCCGCTCCACCTTCCCCAACACCACCATATACCCGACCGTCGGCAACCATGACGCCTACCCGTCCAACCAGATGCCCAACACTGCCCCCGGGTCTGACTTCTATGCTCAGCTGCTGACCCGTAGCCACTGGGCTGAACTTCTCCAGCCGGACGATCAGGCCCAGTTCGTTACAGGTGAGTAGTCTCATAGCCAAACCTTGTCTTCACGAGTGTCTGTTTTGTTTTGTTGTAGTTGTTCTTGTTGTTGTTAATTACTTTCGTTCCATCATCATCATCATCATCATCGTCATCATCATCATCGTCATATATATATGTGTTGGCCTAGACCTGTAACAGAAGTGACTGACTCAAAGTGTCATGCAGGTAAAGGTGTATTTTTGTCTGTGGTTTGCAAGTTATTGTTACAAGGAGGAAAGTAAGCAATTTACTAACTTTAGCCACAGGAGAATTATGTATGGAAACCAAAGTTTGGTTAAGTGACCACTGAAATTCATTGCTGGCAAGTAAGCTACATTAAAGAGGAAAAGATGTGTTTTAAGGAGGCCAATTTCTTTAAAAGAAAGGATATAGTCATTGGGTGATGGAAACAGAAAGAACAAAGAGGTGAAATCCATCAATACAATGCAATAAAGTTGAAGTTCCGGCGCCAGAGTGGTATGACTGAAGGTGAAGAATAAAACAAAGAATGCGTAATTAGGCATGATTGTGAAGATAAATGAGCTTCTGATGTCAAACTTACAAATGCTGTGATTACTAACACATGTATAACAATGATGTATATGTAAAAATATACAAAACAAAGAATAGATAAACACATACATATATGGAAATGATATACAAAGACTATGCTTGTTATACACGTGCATACATAAGCAAATAAAATGAAAATCTATACATATATATGTGCATCAATAGACCAAACAAAGAATATATCCTGTATAAACAAACATACATCTGTAAATAAACAAAACATATACCCATACAAGCATATAACATTAACATACATGTAATAATGTATATGCATGTGCACACCAACGTGGTAATCCAGCATGACCATAGTCAAGTAACTGAAACAAGCAAAAGAATAAAAGAATACATATACATGCATGTACGCACACACACACACAGACACACACACAATCAACAAACAAGTATGTTAAAATCAGTGAGTTTATATATGAGAACACACACACTCATTCACACACATGCATATGCACACATGCATACGCCCACACACACATACACACACATGTATAAATGCATACACACTAACACACTCACACACACACACACACACATATATATGTATATATATATATATAGTGGTGCATATGTATGCAAATGTTGACAATCCATGGGTTTGCTTGTCAGTACTTGATTGAGGCAGCGATAACTTGCCTACATCTCTCATCACTGGTAACTCTCTGCTATCAAAAAGACATTCAGCCACAAAATACAATTTTATATGATAATGCTCATTAAAGAAATGAATTATGGCTTCAGCATCTGGCTGAACCTGGTAATAGAACATATATATACATATACCTATATTCATACATACATACACATTCATATGTATGTGTGTGTGTGTGTGTGTGTGTGTGTGTGTGCGCGCATTTATCTATTTATTTATATAGAATATATAGAACCAACCCAATTGTTGGACATACAGTTTAAGTTTGATTTGGTACTTACATGTCTACAGTATCCGACCAGCACTTAATAAATTCATTGTTGTAGTCTTCACTATGGATTCCATGTTAGTGTACTTATCCATTCCTGGCATCCTATATGTTGATGTGCCATGATTCTTTAGAATTCTATAACTAACGTCTGTCTACATGCATTTATGTATATGTCTATGTGTGTGTTTGTGTTTGTTTCCAACTATTGCTTGACAACCATTGTTGTTGGTTTGTTTGTGTCCTTATCATTAAGTTGTTTGGCATAAGTGACTGACAGAGTAAGAGCAAGTGCCAGGCTTGAAAAATATAAGTGCTGGGGTTGATTCCATTCAGCAAAAAACACAACTATCAAGGTAGTGCTCCAGCATGGCTGCAGTTCAAAGACTGAAACAAATCAAAATAAAAGATAACCTATGCAAGCTTGGATAAGTGGATGTTAAATGATGTTGGTGATGATGGTGATGAAGATGGTGGTATATTCATAGATTCAAATGTATGCAGTGATGTTGAAGTGTTGGACAGCTGAATACATTATCATAAATTTTAGATATTGGCTTCAAATTCTGGCATATGGCCAGCAATTTCAAGGGGCTGAGTTAGCTGATTACTTTGACCCCAGTGTTCAACTGATATATGGGTTATATATTTTATCGACTTGAAATGACAAAAGGTAAAGTCAACCATGGCAGAATTTGAACACAAAACATAAGGACAAATGAAATGCCACTAAGCATTTAACCCACCATGCCAGCAATTCTGCCAGCTCACAACCTTACCATAAATTGAAATATTACTACAGCTACTGTGTTGTGCCTCTGAACAAGTAATTTTTGCTTGTTTGTTCCATTTTCTCCTGACTAAACAGCAAACAGGCTTCCAGCCCTCTCTCAGAAGTATTTTTCCACACCCCTCTAGCTTTTAGTCTTAAAAAATTTTACCTGAGGATCTAGTTTTAGCTCAATACATCTAAAATTCATTTATATATAGAAAATAAGTTTTAAGTTAATGTACAGTGAGAAGAAATATGAGACCAATAGCTTAGGAAATGTTCTTTATCAGTGAAGTATGAGGGTTATATTATGGATGTGCAATCTTTAAATAGACAGTAATAAAGTGAGAGACAAAAGAGGAATGAATTGTTGGAAAAGGTAAGCAGGTTCAAGGGTGAGAGAAAAGCAGGATTGAAGGGTGTAGGTTATAAAAATAACTAGTAGCCAAGAAAGGTTAAGAGAAGAATACCTAAAATACATACATAAGTATTATTGTTTTCGAGAGATGAAGGAGAGAATATAAAGAGATATATTGAATATATGGCTAGAATAAGAAATAACCATGAAAAAAAAAAAAGTAAAACAAAGACAGAATGAGTGGGAGGTGTGTGTATGTGTGTGTGAATGTATATATATATATATATATATATATATATATACATGTACATATAGAAAGAGAGACTGTGTGAGTGGGAAGATGAATAATTGTAAAGAGAGGCTGCGAGAACAATAGTAATGTTGATAATGTTGATCGTAAGAGAGCTGGTGAAAGATGGAAATGCGAATGAAGAAGTAAGAGATAAGAAGTAAAGCAAGAAAGAGAAGGAGATGAAAACAAAAGACAGACAAGAGAAAGAGGAAGAGATATGGGAGATAGAACAAAGGAGATTCTTGGTAGAGAAAAACCAGAAACAATGAAACAGGAACAGTGTCATTGCAAGAACTAGGAAATAGTACTGAATCTGTGAAACACACAGACCTACTCACACTAACACATATGCCTACACACACACGCACGCACACATTTGTATGTATGTGGTAAAGAGACTAAACAATAAAGAAAGAGAGATAGAGAGAATGAAAGAGAATGAATGGCAAGCAAAACAAAGAGAGGAAAAGAGAGTGAAAGATAAAAGATAATTGTATTGGGAATATTTATTAATCTTGTCTCAAAACATAGAAAAATCTAGAATTCCCAACAGAATGGACATTTCTAATTCAAGGAACTCATGAAATGTCAAAAGATGTCTGGAGAAATGAAATTCATTTTGGTGCCGAGGTGGGTGGTTTGACGTAAACAATACAAAGTGTTCGTATAGCATACTTGCATTTAGCTTTCATTAAATACACAACTTATTGGCAGTGATAGGTTTTTACTACATTCTCTCTGTCAGACAAATTGTTGGCAAATAAGGAAATTATTTTAGAGATACTCATTAAATAACTTATAACATAGTAACATGAAAAGAAAAGAAGAAAACATAAAAAAATGGAAGAATTAACATACAAAACAAGAAAATTGAAATAAAATACATAAAGCATTGATTTCGGGCATCAGCTTATGACAGCAAGTTGGCAGTCATATTAAAGTGTCAAATAAAATGTTTTCTGGTATTTATGTTCTGAGTTCAAATCTTGCTAAGGTCAACTTTGCTCTTTATTCTTTTTTAAGGTCAATAACTGAAGTATAAAGGTAGTTAAGTGGCCATTTTGTTAGAATGTCAGATAGACAACTTTACAGTCTTCATACTGACTCTCAGTAATTTGAGTTCAAATTCCATGAAAGTTACTTTACCTTTTATCCTCTAGAGTTGACAAATAATTTACCATTCATAGACTGGGGTCAATTTTTCTCTTTCTCTTTGTCAGCCTGCCTGTCTGTCTGTCATTTTGTGAAAGAACTCCTTCTGACCAGATCTGAAGGAGGATGGGCTCCACCAGGTCTAAAATATACCCAAGATATGCCATATGTCACAAAAGCACTCCAATGATGCGATTAATAGTTGAGATCTGAAGTGAGGGTAAATAAAATACCAGCCAAGAGCAATGAATTAGTAGAATTGTTGGAGTGTCCATTAGAAAGCAATATGGCATGTGTTCTAAAATTTTGCTTTTAAAATCACCACCACCACCATCGTTTTAACGTTCACTTACCTATGCTGGCAAAGGTCAGATGGAGTTTCTTGATGTGGATCTTTTTTAGAGCTGGATGCCTTTCTTGTTACTAACTTTCACCTGTTTATAAACGAGGAAATATTTCTTCATTGTCAGACATGTTTCCACACAGGGAAGAACTGTCACACAATATCAAGACAAGGAGACACACACACACACACAAATATACACATGTACAGTATATATATATATATATATATATATATATA
>NC_068981.1:43836120-43837451 GCF_001194135.2 Octopus bimaculoides
CAAAGTGAAATATTTCATATTAATTCATTTGGTACTTATTGTTGGTTGAGATATATATATATATATATATATATATATACATATATCAGGTCATTAAAAATGAAATGTCCAATTTTCTTATGCACCAAGTTTGACAGTCATTAACTCTAATGTTTTATCCTGACAATTCTTTGTTTTACAACATTGAAGAGTTACAAAATACTTTTCAAAATGCAATTCATGGTGTCTGATTATATTGTGAGTTTTCTCTTGTAAATCAATTTTTGTGAACCCATGGAGAGATCAAAAGTTCGTGTTGTTTATGAATATGAATTCCATTGTGGAACTAATGCATTTCCAGACAGCTTGAAACATTAATGAGATGTTGATGAAGATGTGACAAATGAGCACATTGTACGTCGATGGTTGAGAAGTTCCTGTCTGGTGATTTTACTCATGAAAATCAGCCCCATGGTAGACTTGAGACCAAGGTGGATAATGGTGAGCTGGAAACTTTAGTGGAAGCAGATACATCTCAAATTATGCATGAGTTAGCAGCAAGGTTTGATGTTTCAATTCCAACTGTTCTAGAGCATCTGAAACAAATCAGCAAGGTAAAGAAGCTGGACAAGTGGATACCATACAAACTGAACGAGCATCAAATGACACATCTTGAAACTTACTGTTCTTTGCTGTCATGGCATAAAAGTGAACCACTTTTGCATCGTATTGTTACGTGCAATGAAAAATGGATTCTTTTCAACAATAGTAAGCATGGTGGTTCGATAGAGATGAAGTGCCAAAACACAAGCTAAAAAGAATATTTGCTAAAAAAAGCTAATGGAGTCTGTTTGGTAGTCGAGCACTGGTGTCATCCATTACAGCTTCATGAGACCTGATAAGTCAATTACAGCAGATGAGTGAACTTGCAATTAAACAACCGAGATCGGTCAATGGAGACAGGCCAATTCTCTTGCAAGGCAATGCTCAACCACATGTTGCACAAAGAACACCATCAAATTACTGGAACTGAACTTTGAAGTACTCTGTCATCCACCATATTCACCAGACCTTGCTGACTATCACGTTTTCCAGGCATTGAACAACTTTTTCAAGGAAAATCTTCAAATCTGAAGAAGATGAAAAAACAGCCTTTTGTGATTTCATCACCTTTTGCTCTCCAGAATTCTTCACTGCTGGCATAAATAAGCTACTGATAAAATGGCAAAATTGTGTTGATAATTTAAGTGTATACTTTGATTAACTGCATTGCTTTTTGTTGAGATAAAGTAAAATAAACTTTCAGTCCAAAATCAGACATTTCATTTTTAATGACCTGATACATACATGCA
>NC_068981.1:43837721-43844215 GCF_001194135.2 Octopus bimaculoides
ATATATATATTGCATACATATATACATACACATACATGCATACATACATACATACATACATACATACAAACATACACATATAGCTTGAGTGAAAAAGCTAGCAATCTCAATGGCATTGGCATTCAGAGTCTGCCAATCATTTGTCTGACAGAGGGGTTCTTTCCATGGCTTAATAACTTGCTGCTAGAAATATCAGCACAATCTTTCTTAATATGTACTAAAATGGCTGAAAGAAAAGGATATATTTGAACATTGTGGTTCTATACATAAAATAATATAGAAAAGAAAAGCAAGGAAATGGGATAGACTTTGCTTAAACTGCCTACTCAATCAAAGCTGATCTGTAGCTAAGTAACAGTGATGACCTCTATGTATTGTATATACTATAAACACTATATACATATTATATACTGTTCATCTGTCACTAATGTTAGGCAAGCGAGATAGGTTGGTCACGGTCATTAATGTTAACCAAGTTTGATAGTCACCCTGTCACTAATGAATGACCAGTCACTCTTTTACTAATGTTTGCTATGCTAAATAGCCTGGTCACTTTGATTACTTTATCACTAATGTTTGCCTTGATTGTTATATTGGCTCTTCTATCACTAATGTTAATCATAGAAGATGAACTGATCACCTTATCAACAATGACATGCTAGTGAGACAGGCCTCTTTATCACTAGTGAGTAAAAAAATTTGTAAATTCAAATGTAGACAGTAGGAAAACATATGTGTTAAAGGAAGAATTGTTATTATATCATTAAGGTAATTTTTTTTCTACAAAATTTTATTTAAATAAAAGTACATAATTTACATATTAAGAAAGAAAATTTTCTTCACTGACTGCTTCTAATTCAGTATTTTTGACTAAATACTTTTGAAGTCTGTAATTTAATTTACATAGTTGAAAGTGAATAATTTTAATTAACCAATTTAAAGTATCAATTTCAGTAGTCCCAAGGTGTTCCCTATACAAGACAGTCTTTAAACATTAATAATGTCTCATATGATACCAAACTTATGGGACAGAATGTGAAACTGACAAAGCTAGCAGAATTGAATACATAATGCATTGTTATTTTAACAATCATTGGTTTATGTCATCATTAGAATAAATATTCTGTAGTCATTCCTAACACTCTTCACCTCTAAATGATCTAGATTTTATAGTTATAAGAAGATACCAACATAAGCAGCAGGTTACTATATAACTGTTTTTTAAATGGACATAGGCACAGACATAGTTATGTGGTTACAAAGTTCACTTCTCAATTGCATGGTTTCAGCTTTGGTTACACTGATTAGTACCTGAGAAAGAGCGTTCTACTATAGTTCCAGGATGCTCAACGCTTTGTGAGTTCATTTGGTTGATGGAAATGGTACAAAAGCCAGCTGTGTGTGTGTATGTCTCTCTCTCTCTCTCTCTCTCTCTATATATATATATATATATATATATATATATATATATATATATATATATATATATATATATATATATATGATCATATAATCATTATCATCATCATTATTATTTAATAGCCATTTTCCAAAGCAGACAATGGCCTCGTGGTGCAGCTCCCAGCCCTGCCGGCTCTAGTTAAACCATTATCATCATCATTATTATTTAATAGCCATTTTCCATGCTGGCATGTGTTGGATGGTTTAACTAGAGCCTGCAGGGCTGGGAGCTGCACCACGAGGCCATTGTCTGCTTTAGCATAGTTTCTACAGCTAGTTGTTCTTCGTAATGCCAAACACGTTAACAGAATGCACTAGATGCTTTTTACATGGCACCAGCTACAAAGGTTTTTTTTTGTGGTGCTAGCATCAGTGCTTTTCATGTAGCACCAGCAGCTACACTTAGTACCTTGCAAGACAAAAACTCCTCAACAGGGAGGGGTAAGTTGTATTAAGAGTGTGTGGCTTTGTGCAAATTGAGAGATTAAAGGTATAAATGGACAGAGATAGATAGCATGTTGTAGAGTAGATACATCGATTTCTCATCATCATCATTGTCATCGTTTAATGTTTGCTTTCCATGGGTTGGATGATTTGACTGAGAATTGGCAGGCTGCACTAGGCTCCAACCTGAATTGGCAGGCTGCACTAGGCTCCAACCTGAATTGGCAAGGTTTCTACAGCTGGATGTCCTTCCTAACGCTAACCACTCCGAGAGTACAGTGGGTACATTTTACATGCAACTGGCACAGGAGCAAGTCAAGCAGCACTGAAATCAGCCATGCTCAAGTGCTTTTTATGTGCCACTGGCATGGGTGCCAGTCAGGCAGCACTGGCATCGGCCACACTCAAATGGTGCTTTATACATGCCACAGGCATGGGTGCCAGTCAGGTGAAACTGGCATTGGCCATGCTTGAATGGTGCTTTTTATGTGCCACCGGCACAAGACCAGTCAGGTGGTACTGGCATTGGCCACACTCGAATGGTGCTTTATACATGCCAATATATATATTTATGTATACACTTGGAAATGAATGTGTCGCATTCAATTAAATAATTAATAATAAATAATATATAGTATATATATCTGACTGAATCTGTGCTTGCACAGTGAATTTGAAAAATTATAATATATAATGATGTGACACATGTTATTCCATCTCTAAATTATATGTTAGTGTTTGGCATAGCCACTGATGAGAACTCCACCTAGCAAATTATTTTATTTGCTAATTAGAGTTTGAAACTTAGGTATGGCAGTAAAAAAACAAAGTAAAGGTTTTTATTTTTCATTCCCTTCGAAATTTCTCTTAAATACACTTTTTCAATATTTTTTATTGTAACTCTTAATAATTATATTAATACCGTTAATGTAGGGATTAGTTTACAGGTCTTGTCTCTTTATATATATTTTTATTTCTCATGTTTATGTTTATTCCTTGAATGATTTTAGGTATTCTTTTTAGGAATTTGACCTGAAGAGTGACTGATTTTGGGAGTAAAATCATTTCCTCGTTCATTTTATTGTATTAATTTTTACTGTCCTATTTATAATTTATTTGATTTTTAAATTAATATTTTCATGATGAATGTTTCTTTATATGATATATTATATATTATTAAAATTAGTAAAATTTTAGATTAAAATCTTAGATAAATATTGTATATGGTATATGCCTCACAGCATGGTTTTGGATGGTTGACTGAGTTGTAGAGTGGTGGTTCGTCTCTAAATTAGTTTTATATATATATATATATATATATATAAATTTGGAGTCCTGAATCCGTATACCGCAAGCCGACCTTCACTGGATGATAACTCAACTTCAACTCACATCGTCCATACAGTGTAAAGAGAGGGATTGCTCAGTGCCTAAACATCTAGCAATGAATATAAGTAGCAATCGTGATACCCACCATGAAGAAATGATCAAGCTCAGTAACAATCTATTAAGCAACAACTACCCCAAAAACATACTATCCACTCCAGTTATGAAGAAAAGAGAGGATGCAACCAATAAACTGTTCACAGTCTGTCTACCCTATGTGAAAGGCCTCTCCAAAAAGATACAAAGGATATGTGGCCCATATGACTTCAGGACAATGTTCAAAAATAATACAACACTTTGCAAATATCTCCTTTGAGTAAAACCATCAATAGAAGAAAATATGACCAAGAACTGCGTGTACTCAATCCCATGCAGCTGTGGTAGGTTATACAAAGGCGAAAAATGCTGCCCCTTCAAAATAAGCATAGAGGAACATCGCAAAGCTGTGACATGAAGAGATATTGATAAATCGGGGATAGCTGAACATGTATGGAAAAATGGAGACCCCCCCCCCTGTGGGATGAAGTTAAAATAATATACAGAGAACACCACTGGAAAATATGAAAACTAAAAGAAGCAGCACATATGCTAGAGCACTACAACCTCCCAAGCAGACTGAGTGCAGATATGAACAGCATATGGGAACTGGTATTAAGGAAGGATAGGAGAATATTAGATTTATAAGCCATAAAATTCACTCCATAATTGCCCACGAGCAAATGGCATAGTGGTTAAGAGTATGGGTGACGAACCCCAAGATTCCGAGTTCGATTCCAGGTAGTGACCTGAATAATAATAATAATGATAATAATGATAATAATAATACGAAGAAGAAGAAGAATAACATGGAAATATACCTTAGGAATGAGAACCCAGGTTGGAAATTTCCCCAAGACACCTGATGAAGACTGGAGGGTATATCAGCCGAAACGTGTTAACAACAAACAAGATGAGGACAAATATCCATCTAATGTAAATAATAAACACAATGCTCTTTCACTCATAAAATATGTGAAAAAGTATATTAAAACTATGTAAACTGTGTGCATTTTCTTTCTTTTATATACATATATATGTATTTACTAATGGACCTTCAGCCACAACACATTTCTTGATACACAGTCAGTGGCTACTACTAACTCCAGGTCACAACAGAGATACAGGATGTTCTTGAAGCTGAGAATTTAAATTCATGGAGACAATATTTATATATCACCTGAGGAAACACAACTAGATCTCATAATGCAAGCCTGGAGAACTATGTTGCATAGAAACAATTGTAATGATTGCCAATAAATGTCCAACTGTACTCCTTCTTGTTGACTTCAACTTATTCAATTATATATGCTAGCAAATCTACCCATGTACTATCATCATCATCATCATCATCGTTTAACGTCCATTTTCCATGCTAGCATGGGTTGGACGATTTGATTGAGGACTGGCAAGCCAGAAGGCCAAACCAGGCTCCAATCTGATTTGGCAGAGTTTCTACAGCTGGATGCCCTTCCTAACGCCAAAGTACTATGGAGGTGTAAAGTGAAGGAGATAATTCATAACAGCGGTATGCATTGAGAAATATGATGGATTGCTGGGTGATATCTTAGAGAAATCAAATTATTGTTGGTGATACAGCTATCTATTGCAACTATATGATAAGTGCTTGCAACTAAGTGACATCTGGTGATGATTCACTCTTGAACTGAAAGAGGCTCCCAGCCTCCGTATCATGAATGGTTATGAGGACCACTCCTAATGAAAGCCAGACTTTTATTCGACTACTACATAAAAAGTATTAAGAAAAAATGTTAGTTAAACATACTTTTATTTTCATTGTTTACTTTATTTTATGCTTGTTTATACTCTTATACATTCAAAGTTCACGAATTTCATATTCCTTTTTGATAATATCAATATAATTACAAGCATTTCTTTGTAGACGATACTTTCTGTTTAATCAACACTAATTTTCAAATTACTGGAGCCTGTTGCTCTAATCAGATCTACATATAACTGACTGTGTAAACATCAGAGTGGGTGAAAATACACCTACACAGTCTAAAGTCTGGCCCTGTGCCTTGTTTGCTGTGTATGCATGAGTGGAATCTTTAGGAATAAGATCACAAATATAAGCCCTCTAAATTCATGAACTGTACGGAGAGGGGGAGAAATCCAGAGTTAATCTTTGTTGCCGGAATTTTAACAGAAAAAAAAAATCAAAAGTGATTTTTTAATACAAAACTCAATATCCACTAAATAATCATACTTTTTCACATTTTTTCCTGATTACCTCCTTCGTAATCCCGAAAACCGCTATGACCAGTGTTCTAGCCATTTGACCATGAAAAGGGAACAAAGAAACAGATGGACATAACGCCAATTATAGTAAGAAGTTGACTTACTTCCTTTTGTTTATTTTAATAGTTATCGCCACCTTAACTTTTATTTACATTTTGTTACACCTGTATACTGAACAATTACCCTCAATATTCACTAAACAGCCATAGTTTTTCACATTTCTTTTCCTAAAAACCTTCCTGATTACCTTGTTCACATAATCCCGCCAAAATATCCTGACCATTAGTCCAGCCATTTGACTATATATATATACATATATACATACACACATATACAAACATGTATATAAATGGATAGTGAAACTAATTGAAATCGAAACCATATAATAGTAAAACTATTATATCACATTACAATAGAGATGTTATTGTTTCATGTTTGACACATAATACTGAAACAGTGGAAGAGTTAACAGATTCTTCTGGGCTCGCATTAGGCAAGAACCTGAAAATGTTTTTGGCCCACAACACTCCATGGACCCTAAATAAGGCATGTGTAAAACTTCAATGAAATCAGTTGGATAGTTCTTGAGTTTTAGAAATGCACACATACAGACACACACAGACAGACGGACAGACACACATTCTAAGTTTTATATATATATATATATATATAGGCGCAGGAGTGGCTGTGTGGTAAGTAGCTTACTTACCAACCACATGGTTCCGAGTTCATTCCCACTGCGTGGCACCTTGGGCAAGTATCTTCTACTATAGCCTTGGGCCGACCAAAGCCTTGTGAGTGGATTTGGTAGATGGAAACTGAAAGAAACCCGTTGTATATATGTATGTGCATATGTATGTTTGTGTGTCTGTGTTTGTCCCCCCACCATCACTTGACAACCGATG
>NC_068981.1:43844394-43846894 GCF_001194135.2 Octopus bimaculoides
TATATATATATATATATATATGCAGTAGAGCTTGGTACAGTCTTGCCTGTTCATGTCAAACCTTCCTACCTTGGTGGTTGCAAGGTCTGGACTTTCAGACTTTGGGTCATCTTCAAGACTCTGACATCCCGTCCTAAGTCCAGCTGCTGACTTTTGTTCTGTTGATAATGCTGGAGCATCATCCCATAATGTAACAACCATGTCAGTATAAATATCATTGGGACCTAAAATCTTTTTCTGCAGGTACTCATTAAGAGCCTGCTGCCAAATTTTGTCCATTTTCAAGAGAAGTAGCTGCATACTTTTGAAGTCTTTTTAAAGCAGTAAGATGTCAGAGTTTACCTGGAAAGAAACAAAGCAGTTATTAATAAGAAGGGCTGAAATAAATGCATACAAGAGTTCACAGCTCAAGCATCATTCTCTCAGAAGTAAGCATATGAACTTTTCAGCCTACTCTTATACTTTTACAATTGACACTTACATATTATGTTATTGATGTTTTGTTCCATGAAATACTTAGCTCCAATCTCCAGATTGGAGAGAAAACTGCTCCAGTAAGGCTGACATATATCAGACAACTGTGACCTAATGGCATTTAAAGACTCAGATATCTGATATGAACCATTGCAATGTTTTTAAGTTAAGTCATCACAATAAAAAAAATACCAGCTTCAGTTTCTTAATGGCAAATGTCATTACACACTGGTAATTGGTTATCAGTCCATCCATGGGAAGTAATATCTCTTCCTTGCTATCACCACCATCATCATGACGAAATAATGACACATACTATCATAATGGGGATTAGTGATCTTCTTCTTCTTCTTCTTCTTTAATTCATGTTTTGCAGAATTAAGGACAGGATCTGTCTTCATCTGATGCAGTGACAGAAGCAGTAATAATATTCCAGATAAAATACTATTAGGCTATGCATTCACTTATGCTTCCCCACATTCCAGTTTCAAATTCTACCAAGGTTGACTTTCCATTTCATCTATCTGAGAGTCCAGTATTATGTGGTCACGTGACTCACCAATGCTTTTCATTAATGCTGACATCAAATATTGACTCAAGACCACAGACTTAGGGTGATTTCTAATGTAGCTGATTGGTATAATTAACTCATTGCACAGTTTAAAACCATCACTTGACCCTTAGGTACTCTTAGACCATTCTATCACAAGCATTTAGGCCAGATCCCTGTTCTGAGAATAGTCTCCTAGTCTCCTCTCACATGTTTCTCACATGTAAAAGGTTACTGCTTTTTGCTTCCTGCATTGTTATTAAGAATAAATAGCAAACCAAATCCTTTACGTTATACTGTTTTATTAGCCTTATGAATGAAAGGCAAGTTTGAATTTAGAAGAAAGAGAAATATAATTATACTTTTTAAGAACTCTTCTACCAATTGTGCAGTCCACTTCCATAATAACTAATGTAGCACATTATAATGTTATGTAGTGGATGTGATTATAGACAATAAATTGTTACTGAGCTTTGATGTGCACAAAAGCATTAATTTTTTTCTATAATAAAAATCACTGAAAGTTCATTCAATAGTATAATAGGTCTACTGCGAGGTTTAGTAGCCCATGGCTGGTCATTGTCCTTTTGTTTTGACCAAAGTCAGAAAATGAAGAGGCAAACCTATACCAAAACCCAACTTTGCTAGCTTTAAGTTGCTATTTAATCCAAGGACAACATTGATCCAAATGATCTATAACAATCATTGTAACAATCCTTTTCCTGTTTTTAGAACAGAGTATCTAAGAGGACATTACCCAATATATTTTCTACATTTTAATTGAGTAGGGCATATTTTGAAGTAGATTTGCTTGCTATTTCTAGCAAGGCATCTGAACATGTAGAGGCTTCTTCATAGGACTGATTATCACCATATGTCACAGATGGTATAATACATTGTTCTATATTGTAGTTGTGTATTACGGTATTTATTTCATATCACCCACAGACCAAATACCCACATACTGTTCAGATAAATGTTTAACTTCACAGAAACAGAGATTGTATGCATTTTTATGGATCTCTGGATCTGGAAAGAACTAGTTTTTAATTATAACTATAGTTTATAATTTAGTACCTATTTGTTGTTGTTTAGTTCCTTGTATCTACTAGAGCAAGCCTATAATCGAAGGCAATTCATCCATGACACCTCCATTTATTTTAATCATAGTACATGTAGGTCCACTGTTTCACACATTCTGTTTCTAAGAGAGTAATGTGTGATTTTGAATGAGATTTGATTGTTATTTTTAGCAGTTTAGGCTCCCACATAGAATCTCTCTCATTGGCTTTACTATTATACTACCGAGGGGCAGATAAACTTTTCTTTACTGAGTGACATACTTGGGAGTTTCTTTTGATTGATGCCTTTAGGAGGATTTTAACTGATCACAACATCTTAAAACAGGTGTCAATTACACAATATATGACCAAGAGATGCTAGTGACTTAAAGAATTCAGAAAGCAGTAGAAGTAG
>NC_068981.1:43848209-43852861 GCF_001194135.2 Octopus bimaculoides
GGATTTTAACTGATCACAACATCTTAAAACAGGTGTCAATTACACAATATATGACCAAGAGATGCTAGTGACTTAAAGAATTCAGAAAGCAGTAGAAGTAGATGTCTATTGAGTGGGGAAAAGAGATGTGAGTAACTAGAAGCCTTCATTGCTAACATCCAGGTGAGAATGTTGAGTGACAGAGAGAGATATGCATCCACATATGTGCTAATACAACATTTTAGAGGGAAGTTTGAGCATAACCTGAATATCAGAGTTGGGTTATAAATAAAGACTGGAATATTTGGCTTGGAGAGGAATGGGATGTGTAGTTTAAGTGTTCATAAGCAGTGATGTATGGGATCTAGATTAGCTTTAAATCCATAGATATCAGAAAAGAAGTAAGAGCATTATCAAGCAAGTTTTGTTTGGGATTTTGATGTCTAGAGATCTAGAAAAGATGACAGAATTATGAGATGATGATAATACTCTGCTGTTAGCTTGAGTTATATAGTTACGGAAGCACACTTAAAGACCAGAGAGTGGTATTAAACCAAGCTACTTTCCAAATTGGTCCTCCTTTTTTAAGGCAGTAATACATAATTTGTGAACGTTTTGGCTGTTATCTCTAGCATAGTGGGTGACTTATACTGGCTCTGTTGGAGAGAGCCCAGATATAAGCACACTGCTTCATCAAATGCTACTGTACAATCCATTTTATCAATGCAACAAATATAAATAAATGTAAGGCAAATGATATTTAGAAATTCATCCAGCTGCTCTGTAATATTCATTTTGAACTCAATGTCAGATTATTTTCTGAAAAGATCAAGTTTCATCAAAACATTTCAGTAGCATTGCACTGTTAAGACATTTAACTCTCACTGACAAAAGAATCACAATGATAATCTCTTATGGATGCAGTCACTTTCATATATCTATTATTCTGAAATTCAAACAAAGTTTCATTCACCTTTCATTACCCTACACAGAAGTAGAAAATGGTTTTCTTATTTTTATCTTTCATTATATTACACTTCCACAGACATGGCACATATCCATGAAACTCTGATAGATGAATCATAATAGTACCACAGAACTTAATTTCCTTCTATTATCTGAGTTGAAGCCTTTACTGCTTTCCATTTGTATAAAGTTGATAAAATAAGTACCAGTAATATGGTAAAATAAAATTATGTTGCTTGTTCCATACCATTATAAAAAAAAATGGTCACTTTCTTTTTGCCAAAAGAAACCAATGACTTTTCTCATATTTCCACAAATCTTTTATTAATTTTCTTTCTTTCTGTTTGTTTTATTTTTATTTATTATATTTTTTTAATATTATTTGATCAATGAAATGTAATAATACAGACAAAAACGTATATTTTCAAATTAATATAATTCTTTTGATATCAGGAGAAAAATCATTTATTTTCTATAGTAATGGAAAATTTTATAAAACTCCAAAGAAAATGAATCTATAAGAAACTTTTGTTTAATTAATTATCATTTTCTTTCTCTGAGCAAAGAAAATTTGGATAGGGCTCAAGGATGTTAAGTGATAGTTCTATTGTTGAGGCAAAATTTCCTGTAGGAAGAAAAGAGACAAAAAATGAACTATATAGTTAGAAGGATTAATACCTTATAATTAAATTTGCGTACATGCAGCTGAAGTTCAAGAGAACTTTGTTGCCAAAGAAAATGTAAAATATAATAACATTAAACCAGCTGCAAGAATAATAAGCAAATAACATTTTCATCACTAGTCTAGTTGATAACAATAAATTTTTTATGACCTAGAGCAGGTTGCCAATTTTAGATGACCAAGACCAGATATATCTGCTTAAAATGTTCTAACTGCATAATAAATCATTTATTACTTTTAGCTTGTATAAGAGAGAGGGGGGTGAGAGAGAGAGATAGATTGTTTTTTAACATTTTATTGTAAGCTTCATTATTCACTGTTCAAATCCTGCCACAGACTATTGGCCTATATTTGCCTTGATGGCAGGTATACCTGCCTTGATTGTAAGTAATACCAGTAATACTATGAGAGCAATTCAATAAATTTTGTCCAGTTAACTTAAATATTTTATTCCTTATATATCAAGAATAAGCCTTTGATAGGGTACCACACTTTGCAATATGGTGGTCACTAAGAAGAAATAAAAGAAAATGAGTGGATTTGTGGATTTTGGGAGCTAAGCAAAAAGAGGACTAACAATAATTTCCACAAAAAATTTATTGTGCAGTTAAGTGGCCATGAAGGCTTGGTTTTCATTCCTTGCTTGTTTTTTTGTTCTCCAAGCCATAAGACAGGAGTTTAATTTCAGATGTCCTAAGGAAGAAACTGTATAATGACCTAGTTTTCATTGAAGATGAAGAATTAGAGAAAGAGTTCCAAACGAAGAATTACTGAGGAAATCAAGAGATCATCAAGTAAATATAGCAACAAGGTTTTTTCTAATAGACAGAAAATGTCCTGGGACTACAGCCAAGGAAGTGACAATGTATGATATTCAGGGAAGAAGTTACATGTATGAATGCCATATATTGCACACAAGTAGAGCCATCTATTATAACCAAGTGGGCCTTGAAAGTTGTTGTGAGATCCTAAGAGACTGATAGAGAAGGCCTTCCTATGTAGTAGATCTGCAGTATAGCTATAAAAGCACATGCGATACAAATTCTTTTAAATATATGGAAGTCTTAGAAATTGCTCATAGCTTCTGTTACATAGAAGACTTAATTAACATTGGAAGGAGGTTTTCCTAAAAGAACAGTTGCTAGAGATGGTGAAAGTCTGAGGACAAGATGGAAAATTTTAAAGGATATATTATTTCAGTTGGTAATAAAGGTAATAGATTCCTAAACTTTTTCTATCCTGTTCCTACTCTACTTAATTATTCGTTTGGAACACACTCTTCCACTGTGAGTTGAATCAGACTGCATGATGGTTGTATACAAAATGAAATTTTACACGGTAGTAAAACATAGGTACTGAATGCAGATGAATAAAGATTAAAAGAGGTAAGACAGGCATGGGCTGCTGGATATGCAATGACAGCATACATGACCAGAAGGTCACAAATGAGACGACACAAAAACTGCATATAGAAAAATCAGATGTGATGTGCAAGGGAGAGAGAGATGGAGAAAGAGAGAGAGAGAGAATCACATAGGTGTGCACATGTGATGTATATAAAGGAAGGATGACAACTGGGTGTAAATTGCATAAGAGAAAGACTGAACGAGCCAAAGGAAAATCTGCTGATCTCAGGAAAATGAACCTACAATACAAGTCAACTTTGACTCTTGCATCATCTCATCTTTAATGTAATCTCATCTTCATTTTTTCTCATACATTATCCTCTAATATTGACTAATGATGGCTTTCTCTCTATTTGAAGAAAGTTTGCTTCAAGTGCAATAAAAGAAATGTTATGAGGTTTCTAAAATAATTGAATAATTATTTATAGGTTTTTGGTGTTCTTGTTAGCTGCTGGCCAACCATGTGTGAAAAGGTTTATAAATAAAGATATTTCAACCATTACCATCCTGTATTTTTAAAGGTATATAGGACTATATTATCTAATGTGGTTTGTCATTTGTTAGGATGGAAGAATATGATTTTAGGTACTTTTGGCTGCTGTTATTTCAAGCAATTCAAGCGTCCATATAGATGCTCCTTCGTTGAATCATTTTGTATTATTGTTTAGCTGTAGATAAATCCTGATCTAGACAACTTATGATCAAAGACAATCTAGCCATGACCAACCTATCTATGAGATTACATAGCCCAATGTATTATATTCTTTTGGTAAGATGAGAAATTTGTGGAGGCGCAATGGCCCAGTGGTTAGGGCAGCGGCATAGCGGTCATACGATTGCGGTTTCGATTCCCAGACCGGGCGTTGTGAGTGTTTATTGAGCGAAAACACCTAAAGCTCCACGAGGCTCCAGCAGGAGATGGTGGCGAACCCTGCTGTACTCTTTCACCACAACTTTCTCTCACTCTTACTTCCTGTTTCTGTTGTACCTGTAATTCAAAGGGCCAGCCTTGTCAATTCTGTGTCACGCTGAATATCTCCGAGAACTACGTTAAGAGTACACGTGTCTGTGGAGTGCTCAGCCACTTGCATGCTAATTTCATGAGCAGGCTGTTCCGTTGATTGGATCAACTGGAACCCTCGACGTTGTAAGCGACGGAGTGCCAACCACAAAGATGAGAAAGTGTAGAAAATGGAGGAGATTTGGCTTCTATTTTAGCTAACTGAGGAACCATGTAAAGGCTCTTTACGAAGTGTGTATTTTCATACTTCAATCAATGTGTCAGAGGAAATACCTGGCAGAATTCAGTTTTCTCCATCTATATTCTGAGTTTATATCATTTTGTATTCAATAAAGGAAGTGCCAAAAATGCACAGGATCGACTCAGGTGACTTTATCTTCTAATTTATAGTCTTCTCTACTATACTACTATATTCTTTACAATAATATTATTTCCTTCCAAACATTACTTTAACACCAACACCTTGCAGATTAAAATGTATTTCTTTAGTTGTTGGCAGTTTTTTTTTTTTTGTTTTTGTTCTTTCAGAATGTTTATGAAGATAGTACAGGTGAGAGGTGTCAACAGTCTTAACCAAATATAAAACTTGAATAAAGAA
>NC_068981.1:43853098-43856334 GCF_001194135.2 Octopus bimaculoides
AAAACAGAATGAAAACAAGTCAAGTAAAAGAAAATTAGATGAAACATTTCTTAAAAGTATCTTCACGATTCTCCTTTAAATAATGTTTTACATAAAAGACTGCAAAAGGTAAAAAGAGGATAAAAATATATAAAAATATTAACAGACAGAAAAAACATTACAGTAGCAACAGCAACAACAACTACAACAAAAACTCTTAGAAAAATGACATGAATTCAGCAAATCTTCAGAAAAGCTGGGAAGGTAAAAAAAATATATACTTTTTACAAGATTTTCAGTGACTTACATAAACTTATGTTTGCTTCATGATTATTTTCTCCAAAAGGAGGTGATACAGGTACTTGCAGATCTTACCATATTCATCCATGTATACAGGCACAAAGTGAGATTCTTGCACTTGGAAACACATACCTATACATACATGCATGCTCGCGTATATACACATGTATGCACTTGGATACAAATGAAATTCAAATAAATATATATAAATCTGTGAACACATGCATAGATATTTATATATCTGTGTTTATTTGTTTCAAAACATATGAAGCATTGGCCATGCTTTTCCAAGTACGTTTTATATTTTCATGCATGCATATATGCATGCATGCAAACATACATACATACATATATAAAACAAAACACACAAATCTGCACATATACATACATGCAAAAATACCCCGTTGATGTTGTTGAAATTCCAATGAAGGAGCCTGGAATCTAGGTTAGAGACCAGCTCTTTCTCTATTGGCAAGAAAACTTCAAATAAGACTGAATAATGACACACATGCGCGCACACACACACACACACACACACACACACACACACACACACACACACACACACACACACACACACACACACACACACACACAAAATACCCTGTTGTGCTGAAATTCCAATGAAAGGGCCTTGGATCTGATTTAGAAACTGGCTTTTTTTCTCTATTAGTAAGAAATCTTGAAATAAACTGAATAATGACATACATACATGCATACACACATACAAACATGCATGCATGCGTACATACATACATACATGCATACATACATACCTGCATACATACATACATACAAGCAAAAATGAAAACATATGAACATATATACCTGCATACATACAGGGTGGGCTAGAATTCACGACTCAGTTATATTTCTTGATATGCTTATTTTATTGTTGTTGTATTATTTTATTTCTTCGTCATTGTTAAACCTCCATGCTTGCATGGATTGGACGATTTGTCTGAGGACTGGTGAACCAGATGGCTGCACCAGGCTTTAACAATCTTAATTCATTATTATTGTATTGTTTTATCATCATCCAGTGTTTTAAATCCGGGCTTTGTCCCCGTTAATGGGGGTGGCTGGATCTACCTCAATGCCATAGCAACCACCCTCACATCATCTCGCCAGCATGCTTGGTTTTGGGCATCTTCCTTTTTCAAACCAACCCTCCAAATCTCCTACTCCACCTGTTCCCTCCCCCTTTTTCTCTGTCTGCCTCGCTTTGTTGCTCCATTTACCTCAAACGCAATCACCCTCCTCAGAACATGCTCTTCATCCCTCCTCAACACATGCCCATACCACCTCACTCCATTCACCCTTGCAAACCATTCCACTGATTCCACCAACCCCAGCATTCCCATCAAATCCTCAGTCCTTCTCTTATTAAACAGCTTCACCCCACACATTTCTCTCACCATTGCTCTCTCAGTCCTTCTCAAAAGTACCATCCGTCTCTCCCTTAGACACCATGTCTCACTCCCATACAGCATTGCAGCACTCACACAACTCTTATAGACTCTTCCTTTCATCTTTAAGGAGAACCTTTTCCTATATAACAATGCTACAATGCTCCACATTCCCTAAGCTTCACTCAGGCAAGTCTTGCTGTATTTTTTGCAATACATACATTTTAAGTAAACTTTTTTCATAAGCCCTAAAAATACTTTTGCAGATTCCCACTTTATTATTTTGTTGCATGGACCCACAAAATCTTATATGGCCACTTAGGGACCATATGGACCCCATTTCAGAACCACAGGTCTAGATCATCAGAAGCAGGAGTCAGCAATATGTGGGCCACTGAGATGCTCTTTGTTGATCTCAAACCTTTTTTAAAAGGCTTTCCAAATTTAATACGTTTGTGGGTCATTAAACATTTGATTACTTTTAGATAGTCTGTTGTGTTGCAATTTGCCAATTTTTCCCCCCCTTTACATTAACATTGCCAGTTTTGAAAATAGGTGGAAATGTAGTGATATTTTTATGTGTTAATGTGTGTCATGATGTATAAGCAGGCCTTGGCCAAATGTAAAATACTCAAAAATGGACTATTAAAAGAACCTGCTAATCCCTGACATAAAGTTGGTCATCTCCTTCAACTAAATTCCTATTCCTCTCCTCTTTTCACTACCAATGCATTATAAATGTAATATTATCTGGTAATAACTCTCAGCGACAAAAGAACATTCTCAATATTACTCATCATTAGTTGTGACAGTTTAATTAGTATGCAGTAACCAAAGGAGATAATTCCAATAGTATCAGAGCTATTGGTCTGCAGATGATGTACAAACAAAAAGAGAAATATATATATATATATATATATATATATATATATATATAGAGAGAGAGAGAGAGAGAGAGAGATGAAGACATTGTTAATTTTATTGTTTATCTACATTATACTATATTTGATATGTAGGACAATCTTATCACTGAACTTATATTCAAGTACATACTTTCATAACTGCATCTAAAAGGACATCTGGCTGATTGACAAAGATTCATTAATTCCTCAACATTAGCTATTTATATACACCTTCCCCAATGTCCTCTCTACTCATCCACTTCCCCTCCACTCATGACCTCTTCTATGACTCACCACCCAGGTCCCTCACTAAAGTCTCTTTATAAAATTGTTATGCTCTAGAATTCTCTATCTATCCATATTTTTCCAGTATGCATTGATCTGCAAGAGATCAAACTGAACAACAGCCACATTGATCTCAGTAGGAAGGCTAGCAAAGATTATGAACACTTGTTCTATGGCATACACAAGGGGAAAAAATACATATATATATATATATATATATACACATTAAAAAAAAAAACCTCAACTCTGTTGGTCACTAATGACCATAGGTTCAACTAAAAGGTTTTCCTTCGGGGTACAAGTCTGGGTGGAAAATTGCCTCACTGACAAACACACAACCTAGGGTTGTGTTTTTTATGGA
>NC_068981.1:43856967-43859084 GCF_001194135.2 Octopus bimaculoides
ATTAGCATTGAGTTGCTTCTCCAACATACTGAAAATTTAGAAATAGCAGTCAAAGAACTACTGATTCTAAACTACAAATTTTTCTCTAAACGGATGGCGATATTTATGGCACACATAGAACAAAAAAACCGGAGGGAAAAGCGTAAACAAAACAAGTCCGTTTAGAGAAAAATTTGTAGTTTAGAATCAGTAGTTCTTTGACTGCTATTTCTAAATTTTCAGTATGTTGGAGAAGCAACTCAATGCTAATCCCTGTATATTTATGATGATAAATGGTTTTACCGATAAAGGTTTTTTCATACTGAACTACTTGGCAAAATTGTTAATTATTAATTCTATTATTAATTGACGATTCCCTGCCCTTATTCTTGTATATAGATATAGATATAGATAGATATCAATGAAAAATATTTCAATACAAATGTATTAACGTACCACTCTTCTGAATTTATATATATATAGATATATATGTATGTATGTGTGTGTGTGTGTGCAATACAAATAGTCTAATTGTCTAATTACAGTAGGCTTTATACACAATTATAAAAGCATTTTCATTTATTTAAGCCGTTTCTTATATATTTCAATACATGAATAAGTAAACAAACACAAATAAAACTATATGCATGGGTGCACGTATATAGATGTAGTTAGGTATACAAATTATATGATTATACATCTTTGATTTTTGACCTATTACTTGTTTCAGTGGCCATGCTGGGGCACTGCTTTGTAGTAATTTAGCTGAATGGACGCCAGTACCTAATTCTTAAGTACTAGTATGTATTCTATTGGTCTCTTTTACTGAACCACTAAGTTATGGGGATGTAAACACACCAATGCTGGTTGTTAAGGGGCTGTGGTGGTCAAACACAGATACAAATGCACATACACACACTCACACACACACATACATACATACATACATACATACACACACACACACACACACTCACACACACATACACACACGTATGATGTAACACAGTTGGCAATAGGAAGGGGCTCTCAGCTGTAGAAAACCATGACAAAGCTAACAGCAGACTTTTCTGACTCGCCACTACCTGTCAAAATTTCTACCCATGCCAGCATGGAAAACCAACGTTAAATGAGGATGATGATGATGATGATGATGATGATGATGATAGGCTTCTTTCAGTTTTTTTCTACCAAATCCAATCATGGCTTTGGTCAGCTTGAGGCTATCATAGGAGACACTGGCCCAAGGTGCCATGCAGTGGGACTGAACCCAGAAACATGTTGTTGAGAAGCAAACATCTTGGCACAGATCCATGCCTGTGTCTATGCATTTAAGTATGTATGTGAATATGTATATATGTGAATAAGTATGTATGTGAATATGTATCTATGTATGTATGCATATATGCATACATGCATACGCAAATACAATACACATATATACATATATACTTACATATATAAATACGTACATATGATGCACACACACACACACTCATGCACACATACATATTGATAGATAGATAGATAGGATAGATAAATACATGCATACATGCAGGCATACATACATACATATATACATACATACAGACATACATACATACATACATGCATATTTACATACATACATGCATGCATACATACATACATGCATACATACATCCATATTCCTTTTCCATCTATTTTTCTATGCTATCATGAATTGGAAGTGTCATTTTACAGTTAGAGCTCTTCAAAACAGTAAATCTTACCAGATTTTCAAGAAAGAGTTTTTTTTTTGTTTCTTTTTTTCCACACACCACCAAAGGCATGCAATGAACAGAAAAAAATTACTGGTAGCAGACGTGCCAACAACAACTAAACATTGTGACTTTTGAATAAGTAAGCAGCTATGCAGGTGTAAATCTTTGAGAAACACGTGTTTCATGCAGATGCCTTTACATGTATACATACATACATACATACATACATACATACATACATATACATATATATATACAACAAAAATTTAGATGAATATGGTACTTCAGATGAATATTATACTTAAGTTGAGGCACCAGAATTTAGTACAGTATAATCCATACAATTTCAAAGTAAGGTGATTAAAATCAAAACAAGCAACAAGGATATCCACAGGT
>NC_068981.1:43859205-43861364 GCF_001194135.2 Octopus bimaculoides
TATATATATACATATATATATATATATATTAGAAAAGGAAAAGAATGACTTCATTGGTTGTTCTAATCAGTTTAATTTATTATTTCTTAATTTTTTAATAATATAAATTTTAGTTTGTAGATCATACATGCACATATCCAAATATATATCATTGCTATTATGGAAAAGTGTCGTAAGTCCAAAATGTTGCTTTTTCAAAAAACGAAAAAATAATTTCACCATGCCATAGCAAAACCATTGTACTACACTTTGACAATTTTGACACCTCAACAACTGAAACAGCTGTAGGTACGATAGTTTGACCAAAAGAACTGGCTATTGCAAGCAAAATTGAATGTTTTTTTCTACTATAGACACGAGGCCCGAAATTTTTAGGGAAGGGCCAGTCAATTAGATCAACCCCAGTACACAACTGGTACTTAATTTATCGCCCCTGAAAGGATGAAAGAACGTAAAGACAGACAGAATACTGCTAAGCATTTCACCCAGCATGCTAATATTTCTTATTTCTTTACTGCCCACAAGGGGCTACACACAGAGGGGACAAAGAAGGACAGACAAATGGATTGAGTCGATTATATCAACCCCAGGTCATAATTGGTTCTTAACTTATCGACCCTGAAAGGATGAAAGGCAAAGTCGACCTCGGCGGAATTTGAACTCAGAACGAAATACTGCTAAGCATTTCACCCGGAGTGCTAACGTTTCTGCCAGTTCACTGCCTTGCTAATGGTTCTGCCAGCTCACCACCTTCAAGTAAAAATAAATATTGTAAAAAACACATTTGGACATACAACAGTAAGACATAATAGCAACAATATATACACATAGACAGCTATGAAAAACTCGTATATGTGTTTCTAAGCCAATGCATTTATAGTGATGTTGCATGACTTAGTGGTTAGGATGTTCTGCTCACGACTATAAGGTCATGCCTTTGATTCGTAATGGCATGTTGTGTCCTTCAGCAAGTTACTAGTTTACTCAGCTACCAAAAAATGAGTTGTACATGTGTTTCAAAGGCTTGTCACATTCTGTGTGTTACTGACTCTCCTAGAGAACGCTAAGGGTATGTGTGTCTGTGAAGTACTTAGCCACTTGCACATTAATTTCATGAGCAGACTGTTGTTCTGTTGATCGGATCAAATGAAACTCTTGTTGTCGTAAGCGATGGAGTGCCATTTATATAGCTACAGTTATATACATACACTTTTGTTCTGATACAAAAACTGATGACGATGAAGACGACGACGATGATGATGATGAGAATGACGACGACGACGATGATGATGATGATGACAACGATGACGACGACGATGATAGTGATGAAATGCTGAGTATTGTAATCCACTTCTTTGTGGTGAGGTTTAATGCAGGTAGATACAAAACAATTAATGTCTATGTATGCATGCACACATGCACACACACACACACACACACACACACACACACACACACACACAAACATTTAGAAGTAAAAAATCACATATATATATAAGAAATATACAGAGTGGCACGTAGAAGTACCATTTTCACATATATATTGCAGACATGTCTACATCCACATAAAGCTGAAACATATGTACACACACTAATGCATGATCATGTTGATGATAATTAAATCAATGACGAGGAAGACCACAATGATAATGGAAATGATGGTGATGATAAGGATATCATTGAAGATGATAACATACGTAGATATACATAAAATTCTAATGTAAAAAGAATAAATAAATAAAAGCAATATGTTGCAGCAACAGGTGGGCTCAAAATTGTTAAAGACTAGATAGGAGAATTCTTTGATTTCCATTGGCGGCAGACAGACATTAGTATTCATGACTAAGATAGTATTTTATTTCAACACTTCAATCTCTATGCCACCGTTGTCGAGTTAGGAAATGATTGGCCATTTGCTATTGCATATATGTTCTGTTGATGAGAAAGACAATGATGACGATGACGACGATGGTGATGACGGTGGCAACGACGACGATGATGATGATGATGGCAGTGGTGGTGTTGTTGGTGGTGGTGGTGGTGTTGTTGTTATTGGTGGTGGTGGTGGTGGTGGGGGTGTTGTTGTTGTTGTTGTTGTTGGTGGTGGTGGTGGTGGTGGCAGTGGGTATGAATGATAGCAGCAGTATGGTGACGATGAT
>NC_068981.1:43861374-43862159 GCF_001194135.2 Octopus bimaculoides
TTGTTGGTGGTGGTGGTGGTGGCAGTGGGTATGAATGATAGCAGCAGTATGGTGACGATGATGATGGGGAGGAGGAGGAGGAGGAGGAGGAGGTGGAAGAAGAAGAAGGGGAAGAGGAGGAGAAAGATGGTGTGGTGGCGGTGAAGAAAATGGTGACTACGATGATGATGATGATGATGATGATGATGATGATGAATGTGAAAATTTTGAAACGCTGACTATGGTATAGATAATGTTGTTGTAGTTGTTGCTGTCGTTAATGATGACAACAATGACGATGATGAAACTGACGATGATGACAGCGATGATGATGATGATAATGATGATGGTTAAAAAAATGCTGATGATGAGGTTGTTGGTATTGATTTCTTGAATAGATATTGACTGTTCTAGGGTAGAGTCAACTGTCTGGCAACTTTCACTTTACTTTTCCTTCTGCTGCTCCTCCTCACTTTTAGAAATACTGCCGTAAAGAATGATGATGATGATGTTGATGATGATAATGATGATGATGATGATTGTCATGTAGGTTTCCTTCATACTGTCATATTTAATTTTTAGCATGCATTCATTTTCAAATGTACACTTCTGGACATACATACATACATACATACATGCATATGTGTGTGTGTGTGTATATATATATACATATATTTATGTATGTATGCATCTATATATATACATATATATATATATTTATGTATGTATGCATATATATATATATAAATATATATGTATGTATATATATATAGATATATGTATGCATATATATATATATATATATA
>NC_068981.1:43862638-43873264 GCF_001194135.2 Octopus bimaculoides
AGAGAGAGAGAGAGAGAGAGAGAGGGAGAGAACTTACAGGCATGGTTTGCTGGTTTACAATATCTTTTGCAAATCCATAGTTTGAGTCTCAGTCACACTTGTAAAAATTGAGCATACCTTTCATAGCTTTAATGTAGCCACTACTGGATAAACAATTATCCAGTAATAGCAACACTGCCACTAATCCAATAAAAGTATGAATGAGACTCATGCGTTTCTGATGATTTGACAATACAATTTTATTATATAATTTACATTATTTAACTAATTACAATTCTTTGTTGATGAAACATCTGTAAGATGGTGTACCTAAATATTTTATGAACATTTTCTCCTGTTTTGTTTTGTTTTCTATATGTACACTGTGTAATATTCAACAATAGATTCCAATCAAATAATACGGGGAACATAAGCCTCTCTCATGATTTTCCTTAAACATACAGGAATATACATGGATAAGAATAAAAATGCTGTTCTTAAATACTGGTTATTTGCTCTAAAATTTTAAATTTAAATCAGTGTGTATGTAATAACTTTTACAGTGTATAGATTGACACTAACCTGGAAGTTCCAGCCTTCTCAAATTCATTGGCCTGTCTGATGAAGGCAAACAAGTTGAAACCTTGCAATCACTGTGGTAATAAATGTGTACTCTACAAAAAAATTATTGCTTAGTCCTTCAGTTTATATTACATTCTTTTAATAAATAACTTGGCATAAAAATTTTGTTTGAAACTTTGTTTAGAGTTCATTTCTATTGTATAGACACCGTTGCCTGTTGTCCTTGTCTATAAAAATAAGTTGAAATTTAATTGATGGAAACTGTGAGAAACCTGTTGAGTTTATATATGTATATGTATGTATGTGTATATATGAACACAAATATTCACACACAAACACAAACACGCACACATACACATGCATACATGCACACACATACACACATGCACATGCACACACATACACACAATAGGCTTCTTACAGTTTCCATCAATTGAATTTCAACTTATGGAGGACATCAGCCAACAGTGTTCACACAGGTGAAATGAATTCTAAACAAAGTTCTAAACCAAATTCCTTAACCACATGGTCAAGCTTGCACATAACATAGCTGTGTCCGTATTAATATACATTCATATCAGCCTTGGGCAAGAATAAAAATAACCAAAAGTAAATACCCTGCAAAATTCAAATCTGACTTAGACATTTTCCTTAAAGTTAATATCCAGTTAATTTTATATCTTACAAGTATAATGAAATAAATAGCAAAGTACCGAGAACACTATTACAGGCTGGAACCCTTTAAAAGAGAAATATAAAGTGCTTTGATCCTGGACATATACATAGTACCAATATAAAACTGATCTGGGAAACTTTATATCTAAACTATAGGTAATGTGTCGCATGAGACCACTTTTGCATATACACAAAATATGATTGAAAATCTGAAAAGTTACAAACTTATTAGGAAAGCTGTTTTAAGAACAAACCGGTGGTAGTTAGATATTTTTGCAAATCTGAATGCCTGCATAGCTTTCATTATGAAATGTAATATTATTATAATACATTATTCCTTCTGCTAAAAATTAATCATCAAGTAAGTCTGAAACCATTATTCATCTAAACATTTTGAGAGCTAAACATCTTGAGTACTGTAATATATCTTTCTTTGAATTACAATGCAAATAGTATTTAAGAACTGTTAGAATTCATAGCTGTGTATTGTTGTAATACATTTCATTATTAATATTGTCACAAGGGTGATGCATTGGCCGAATCATTAGAACAATGGATAAAATGGCTTGTGGTATTTCTCATGAATCTTTATGCTTTTACTTCAAATCCCATCAATATCAATTTTGACATACTTTCTTCTGGTATTGATAAAATAAAGCACCAGAGGTTCAGCAAGGGAAGACAGTCACCCCTAGGCGCAAAATTTCTTGTGGCTAATCATGCCATTAATTAAAATGAGGGTTCTAAAAGTGTCATTGTCTCTGGACACTGAGAAATGTTTCTATGCCAGTCTAAAGTATCTGTCAAGAACTAAAAGAATAACCATAGTTATTACTCATGGATACGACCTGGTAGCATGCAGCATGCTTTCACTAATGGCCTGTAGTTGCAAGCAGTCATAGACATACACTTGGCCTTTCTGCCAAGTCACCTGGTGGAACATCAAAAAGAAAAAGAGAGGACTACAGCTAGCACCAAGCTAGTACTCATTTTCACTTGATAAAACTGGAGCAGTGTGTTATGAAGTGCCTTGCTCAAGGGCATATGCCACTGAGTCCAAGAATTAACCATGCAAGCTAGAATTCATGAACCCAACTCTTTAAACAAATGTCAGGCAGTGATATGTAATAGGGTTGATATTATCTCAACTGAACGTCTAGCCCTCTACCTATATTTGAAAACATTATTAACACTATCACAATAAAGAAGACTAAGATAAGTTTTTGAATTGTCCTTTGTCACATTGCTGAGAATAATTTTTTTCCTTTAAATGAAACTAATTTTTGATTAGAAAAAAATAAATAAGTAAATTTTTTACTACCATAATATTACAAACAAAATTATCAAAGTTTAGAAATGTAAATACCTTCTTCCTGTAAGCAAATTTAAAAGCAAAAAAGAAATTACTGTTTCAAGATATTAACTTTGTTCATCAATTTCAACAGATTCTACTAGCTATAGTTTACTTCTTTACTTTTACAAAACACCAATAAGTTTATCATCTCAGTTTGTATGATTGAAAAATGTCTACAGCTGATAGATGCACGTCAAAAATAAATAAATAAAAAATACAAATAATAAAATAGAAAATTTTTTCAAAGTATTTTATTTTTAAGCTATATATATTAAATTTTAAAGAAAACCCCAAAAAGCATGCAAAAACTTTAATATTTCAACTTGTTCTTGCTTAAAAACAAAACAAAACAAAAAAAATTAACTTGCTTTGAACAGTATTACAAGATTCTATTGCAGAAAATATATTCTTTAGTATAAAAGAGAACTCTTTAAACAAAGGCTGCAAACAGCAAATTTTATTACAGATCTTTAATCTATTGTAGGTGGAAGAAGAAGGAGACAGGGTAAATTAGAAAGTTTTAGTGGAAAACCACAAAAGTAATTAATTTAACCTGAAGAAACAGCTCGTGAGAAATAAGCCAGTTTGGAGAAAGTATGTGCCTGTGTGTGTGTGTGTGTGTGTGTGTGTGTGTATACGCCTACATACACATATATGTATATGTGTGTGTGTGTGTATGTATGTATGCGTGTATGTATGTATATGCCCACATACATAGACACACATAGATATGTATATATATAAGTATACACTTAATCCTGTTCTCTCATATTGTATCTATAAGCAGACGTAGAAGGCTTAAACATTGTAAGGAAATAGTTTATTGGAAAAGGTGTAGGAGCCTGAACACATGGTTTGTAAGTAATGAATTTGTGTATCAATTTCGACGACTTTCTTCACTTCTTTTTATATTAATTGTTTGTAAAACGTTTGTGAATGTTTACCTGGTTGATGTGTATAGACAACAAAACAATAATAGCTTATATTGATTTTTTTTTTCATCTTATATGTTTATTGGTACAATGAAATTTTCAACTACAAAGAAACAGGCATTGAAAGCAACCCCAATACATTTTATCGACTCTGGGTTAAAAGCTTGCATCAGCTTAGTATTCAGAATGTTTATATAGGGAACTAAATATGGAAATGTTTGGTCAAGACCTTTGCTATTTCTGTCACTCTACTGTATTAATTATGATTATGTAATGTAGATTTTTTTATTTGCTTATTTTTTTAAAAAACACACTGTGCCATTGTAACAAGCATAATAGCATATTCTCAATACATCATTGATCTCTTATGTTCAATAGTCAAAATTTTTACTATCACTTGGTTGAACAAGCAAGGGAGCTTCTATGTGATTGACTTAGCCTGCTACAAATAGCAGCTTAATATCTCTCAAATTACACCCCACCATTGTAAAGGAAGGACATATTCTTTTCTACTCTAAGCATGAGGCCTGAAATTTTTGGGGAGGGGGTCAGTCGATTAGATCGACCCCAGTACGCAACTGGGACTTAATTTATCAACCCCAAGCGGATGAAAGGCAATGTCGACCTTGGTGGAATTTGAACTCAGGATGTAAAGGCAGATGAAATACCACTAAGCATTTCGCCAGGCCTGCTAACATTTCTGCCAACTCACCGCCTTAAAGGAAAGGTATATTGAATAATGTATATTGACAGATGGTATCTGCAAAAGAAAAAAAATAAAATTGAAAACTGTGATGGTTTCAGCTGAAACTAGTCTACTTGTTCAAGTTTGATTTGGTCTAAACACCTCTGAAAAACAATTATACTTGGACTCTGGAAAATTGAACTCCTTCTTAATACAAGTACTGTGGCAACCCAGCCACCCTATTGTTACATTTTAGTAGAAAGCTAATACTAAAGATTTGTTTCTTTACGTATTATGTATGAATTTTATGTGGTTGTGATTATCATTGTAAAAGACAAATTTCATGTGAAATAGGAAATATGGAGCCTTGTGCTGTAACACTTATTAGATTTGCAAGAACATTGTCGTTGAATTATTCTAAATTTTGCATACTTAACAAATTTTTTGAGCTCCAGTTTAGTAATGTTGTGATGATCATCTGCTGTGTTTGCTCTAAAAAATACCATTGTTTTCTTATTGACAGCCATAATATGAGATGTTCTGTAATAACTGAATATGCTTTGCTTGATCACTTTCCATGATGTTTGTTATTACCTGTAGGTACCATAAAATTCACATGTGTTGACATAGAGTCCAATAAACATTAGAGGACACTTCTTTTTTTTTTCATTGTACCATTGAAGATAGGAATCCACTTGGAATATTCCTCTTCTGATGGGGATGGATTTTATTTCTCATAATTCCCACATATGTTTGTATATTCAGAAGTATTCTTCATTTATTCATATGATGTGTTTGATGCAGCTGCTTGTTATTATTACTCATTATTAATGTTTCCAGAATGCATAAGTGAGGAACACTGTCAAAAGGCTTTTGATAATACTGTGTTCAGACGATTTTTTTTCACTTCCAAGTCTTTGCACCCCTAACTTTGTCATCATCCTGATAACTTTATATTTTTTTATTTCCCTTTATTTCCTTTTACTGGTTTCAGATATTAGACTGCAGCTATGTTATAGCACCACAGTTAAGAGTTGTTACATATACACTACAGACTTTAGCATAATTTCCTTCTAGTTAATTTTACCAGTCCAATAATAGTCCACCCAAAATTATGTGGTACTGGGCCGTGGAATAGAAACTAAAACCACATGAGTACAAAAAGCAAAATTCTAAAACAAATAATAATTGTATTCAGTACCACAAATATTATCATTATTATTTATTTCTTTTATCATCAGTTATTTTGGGAATAAATTTCAAGTCACATATACTTATGAATGAAATGTATAAAAGTGATAAATTTTGAAAATGAAGAACTTTCTTTTACTAAAATTATGTTCCTTGCTGTAGCATGTGAATAAGTTGCTTTGGGTGGTTACACTCAGTAAAATTTAAGCACTGTAGACTAACATATATCAATATAGTTGAGCTTATACAGTGTACTAATCAAGATTGATGACTTGGCCACTTCTGCTTCAATTCCCCAAAAAGAATTTCAAGACAACAGGAAAACAATAACAAAAAGATAAAAATGCTTAATTCATGAGAATAGAAAAAAACAACAAACCAAAGCTATTTTGTCTTTACAGTAAAATGAAATGTATTTTTATTTATATATGCAGCTATATGCATCTTATTTATTTTGTGTAAGCCATTTTATGTAAGCTATGTATTTTTATTAATGTTCACTAATGTATTTGAGGTTGCATGGTTTAAAAAAATGTTATAAGTTTAGGGAAATGTTTCTTCTCTTGGCGACAAACAGTTTCTGTTGTTGTGTAAAGACCAAACTATAAGAATTAAGCATTTGAAGCACAACTGTATGAATATAGTGTGACATGGGTATTGAGAGCAGAAGATCTGCGGTGTGGAGATAGAAATTAATTGCATATGGACAAAAGATATAGAACACTAATTTCTATAGACATACAAGATCAACATTAGCTTTTCTATGCTTCAATGGAATTGCTAGTACAATCATATACTGTGTATGGAGGATGCTACAGAAATACCACTCAAACATAGTTGAAGGAACCTACAGAAGGGGAAGGAAGACAAGGTAAAAAAAGGGTAAGACCGATCACAAGAGAGTCTTATAAAGGAGATGTCAAATGAATGCAACCATGTCCATGATCTACTCTTGTAAAAGTCCTATCCAAGCCTTGCAAGCATAGAAAAATAGATGTATATATGTATGTGTATGCATATATATATATATATATATATATATATATATATATATATATATATATATATATATATTTGAGTGCTTATGCATATATGTATGTCTATACGATTATGTATGGATGAATATGTGAATGAATGTATACATATCATCATAAATATTTTATATCCATGTTCCCATGCTTGTAAGGTTTTGCTGGATTTTCTAAAGCAGAAGGTCTCTCAATGCAATCCTTTGTCACCTCCTTTATCAGGTTTCCTTAAGATCAATCTTTATCAATGCTTCCCATATTTTTCTCAGTCTTCCTCTTTCGTCAAGAATAAAACTGAAAAGACTTGTTCAAACGTATACTCAATGCACATGTTAGGTTAAAGCTGTTATGTTTAATTAGCATCAAAAGTTTCTACTGGGCTCAATAACGACCGGACTCAAATCTTCAAGGACTTATTATGTGTGTATATTTCCATATGTTCAGAATACATTGGTTACTTGGATGTGTCTTTGCATATTATAGTTAGTATGCTTGTATGTACATGTTTATATGCTTGTGTATGTGCGTATTTGTGTATGTGCGTGTTTGTGTATGTGTGTTTGTGTGTGATTAGTGTTGTTTTATGTTGTTAATTTGTATCAGTTTGCTGGAGTTTACTAGGAGGCACACACACACACACACACACACACACACACACACTTACACATGTACACATGCATGTATATATAGCTGTGTATAATATATATATATATATATATATATATATATATATATATATATATATATATATATATACACACATCAATACATATGCACGGGTATGGCAGTGGTGCTAGAAAGCTTGCTTTGCAAACAAGTAGTTTTTGGTTCAATCTCAGTGCACATCACCACATGCATGCATTATCTATTATGTCTCTGGGCTAGTCGGGGCCTTGTGAGAAAATATAGAAGATGGAAACTGTGTGGAATCCAATTGAGTGTATGTCTTTGTGTTTGTTTCCAGCCACTGCTTCAGCTGTTGGTTTGTATGTGTTCCTGTAAATTAGCAGTCCAACAAAACTTAGTACTAGGGCAGATTTGTTTGAATAAACCCTTGAAGCTTGTGCCCCAGTATGGCCACCGTTCAATGACTGAAACAAGGAAACATTAAAAGAAAGATATATCATCACCACTACCACCATTACTGTTCTTACCTTCACATTTTCATGCTTGCAACAGCCAAATGGAATTCCTTGAGGTAGATTTTCTCTGGCTAGAAGCTTTTCCAGCCCTTACTCATTTCCAAGTCACTTTACTGACATCCAACCCTCGTTCTTTTTATCTTCTCACAACTTATATTTACCATCAATCACATCCTACTCCTTCCACCATTCACTACATTCATCTGTAACCCCAGTTCTTACCATCTCTCACTTTTCTCCAATACTCTTACAATCATTATCCATCCACCCTTCTTGATGTTCTATCCCTGCACTTTCCTCTATTCACCCTTGTATGGAAACCTTGCCAAAGCAGATGTTGAAGCATCTGGCTTATTGGATCATAACGTACCACCCAATCAATACCAGCAAAGAAGATAGACATTGGATGATGATGAATATGTACTTGTATGTGTCTGTGTTTATAGGTAAACTAGCTGGCCCTGTGCTGTCAAAATTGATGGCTAATTGTTGTATTTTATATATAAATATGGATGGTAAATCAAATTAATACACTTGTCAATGTTCACATATATTTACATACTTCCCTTGTACACGCACACAAATGTACACATATACTCACACAGAGTTGAAACACCGTTTGATTTTTCTTTTCAGAGTTGAATGTTAACTATCCCACCAGTTTGCCATCACCCCTTCCTTTTTTATTCATCTATTGCCCTTTCCTTTCTCATTCATATGTTGTGACGGAGAAAAACACAAAAGTATCATTACAGTAGATTGTAGGGAAATGTATATTCTTTTATTCTTTTACCTCTTTTACATTTTTCAGTCATTTGACTGCGGCCATGCTGGAGCACCACCTTCAGTCGAATCAAATCAACCCCAGGACTTATTCTTTGTAAGCCTAGTACTTATTCTATCAGTCACTTTTTGCCGAATTGCTAAGTTACGGGGACATAAACACACTAGCACCAGTTGTCAAGCGATGTTAGGGGGGGGCAAACACAGATACACAACATATACACACACATACATATATATATATATATATATATATATATATATATATATATATATATATATATATATATATATATATATGATGGGCTTCTTTCAGTTTCCGTCACTCACAAAACTTTGGTCGGCCTGAAGCTATAGTAGAAGACACTTGCCCAAGGTGCCACACAGTGGGGCTGAACCCGGAAGCAAGCTACTTACCACACAGCCACTCCTGCACCTATGTAAACATGTATATGTAAATATTTAATTAACAAATATTTAACCTCACAGTGCAAATGGAACCCCTTGCTTAAATCATTCAGAGCCTAGTTTGAAGAATGAACTGAAAAAAACCTGACTTGCTTTACCTGTCATTTACGAGCTTGTCAGGAATGTTTACATCTGAGAGAGAGTGAGAGAGAGAGAGAGAGAGAGGTGAGAGTTGTGAGTGGCTTACAGCTAATTACAAAAAACGTAATGAACAATAGGCACTGCTTGAGCTGCTTTGCACATCTGTACATTCTGTGGCAATATATAATGGTTAACTTAGGATCTTGGACAAGTAAGTTTCTGTTAATGGTAAGTGCCATGGTGTTATTGCAATAAAAAGTTATTAAATGAGAAATATGAATGGGATATTCAGAGCCCACTTTCTGCTAATGAACAGAGTTACCAGATGTTAACAGAAACTTTGTTAATGAAGCAATCAAGTATATGAAAATAAAGAAAGGCATGCATTAATTAGAGAGAAGTAATGTGGAGATGTGACACCAGTTTCTATGCTGGTTTGTGAGAAAGAAGCCGAATATGATGCAGTTTCAATTTTTATTAGAATGTAGTATAACATCCACTATAATTCTTGTAAGTTATTGGCAACAAAAGTTCTCAACTAAAAGCAAATATCTCTATAATAAATTTGTTGATCTAGAGAATGCATGAGAGGGTATCTTATACCCTATAGATTGGTGGGTAAGGTGAAATGTTGGGGGAGATAAAGAGGTTTGTTTGTTGTTAATGTAAATGAAGACTGGCAATTAGTTCTATTAAGAATTTAGTGAGAAATTGCCCACTTGTGTTTTGTTCTTTATCCCTTCTGTCTATTGTAGTTTTGAGATAGCAACATAAAAAATTGAAGTGTGAATATTCTTCTAATAATCATATGCAAATTTCATGATCGTTTTTCTTTTAGAATTTGTGGAAAATGGCTGTAAAGATTTTGCAAAGCTTGAAGGGTCGTATAATTAAAAGATGTATACATTAATATGAAAATGATCAAAATATTATCATAGCTAGTAAAATACAATACAATAGCTACATAATATTTGCACAGCAGTCTTGTTCTATATGTAAGAAATGAGTTGCTAGGAACTTAAAATTTTGTTCTTGGTATATGGAATAGATACAGAAATGGTGCAGTGAGATTCTAGTAGACTGACATGAAACTAATCTTAAGTATACTAGATGTACTGGTATAAATAAATGTGTGTATTTGTAATATATAAGATCCATGATTTGCTGAGATGAACGAGGAAGAGTAGTAGATAAAACTGTATGGGACCTAATTAATGATAGAAGTAGTTGTATGTTAGCACTCTTTTATGTGTCTTAGTCATTTGACTGCAGCCATGCTGGAGTACCACCTTTAGTTGAACAAACTAAATTCTTTGTAAGCCTAGTACTTATTCTTTGGACTAATTCTAGGACTATTCCTAGGACTAATTCTTTGTAAGCCCAGTACTTATTCCATCTTTGGACTAATTCTTTGGACTATTCCTAGGACTAATTCTTTGTAAGCCTAGTACTTATTCTATCGGTATCTTTTGCTGAATTGCTAAGTTACAGCGATGTAAACACATTAACATTGGTTGTCAAGTAATGGTCAGGGGACAAAAACAGACACAATTCTATCAACTAAATCCACTTACAAAGCTTTGGTTGGCCCAAGGCTAAAGCAGGAGACAATTGTCCTAGGTGCCACACAGTGGGACTGAACCTGGAACCATGTGGTTAGGAAGCAAGTTACTTATTACACAGCCACTCCTTTGCCTTGTATAATATATATATATATATATATATA
>NC_068981.1:43874142-43875660 GCF_001194135.2 Octopus bimaculoides
TCATTGGACAACGGTTATGCTGGAGCATTGCTTTCAAGAGCTTAGTCAAAGAAAACACTCCAACTGTTTATTTTTATGTCTTGTACTAAAGTAATTATTATATCAGTATTTTCAGCTGAACTGTTAAGTTATAGGTAAACAACATGTAAACAAATAAACAGCAAGTGTGAGTGTGTATGGTATGTGTGTGTGTGCTTGTGTGTGTGAGTGTTTGTGTGTGTGTGTGTGTGTGTGGATGTGTGTGTGTGTTTGAGTGTGTGTGTGTGGTATGTGCGTGTGTGCATGTATGTGTGTGTGCGCATGTGTGTGTCTTTGAGTGTGTGTGTGGTACATGTGTGTGGTACATGTGTGTGTGCATGTGTGTGTGTGTGTGTGTGTTTGTGATTATGTTTTTGCATGTGTGTGTTTGTCATCACGTGTGTGTGTGTGTGTGTGGTATGTGCATGTGTGTGTGAAAGCGAGTGTCTATGTTTGTGTGTGGCATGTGTGTATGTGCGTGTGAGTGTGTGTGTGCATGTGTGTGTGTGTGTGTGTGTGTGTGTGTGTGCACGTGCGTGTGTGGCTTTGTATTTGTTTTTGTATTGATATGTTTACAGCCTTGTAATTTAATGGTTCAGCAAAACGGAGAGTGACATAATATGTACAAAACTCAGAATTAATGCTGTGGACGATTTAAGTGACTGAACCTTACAAGACAGTATGCCAACATGATTGACAGAAATAACAAAATAAATGAATATTTATTTGTCTCATGTCAATCACTTAAAGTGGAAAGAAGTTATGGAAGAGGGAGACCCAGGAAGAGAGGGGACATAGTGTTTAAGGCTGATCTGAAAACACTGAATTGTATGAAGGAGATACCAGAGGACTGAGATATGTGACACATTGCTGTACTCAAGAAGACCCACCTACCTGAACAGAATCGATATCCTAAAGCTAGGGTACCATGTAAAAAAAGCATTGGTGTTGGTGCTGACGCCATGTAAAAAGCACTGATGGTGGTTCTATGTAAAACGCACCCAGTACACTCAGTAAAGTAGTTGGTATTAGGAAGGGCATCCAGCTGTAGAAATCAAACCAAAACAGACTATGGAACCTTGTGAGGTCCCTGGCTTTGCCAGTTCCTGTCAAGCTATCCAACCCGTGCCAGCATGGAAACAGACATTAAATGATGATTATGATGATGATGATGATGTATAGTAAACAAGATTACAAATCCAAACCATGGTTTCATTCAAATGGCCTTTTGGCCAAGAGTTAAAGTTTGCAGATTCATAGGAAATAGCAATCAAATTCAACAGAAAAAAAAAACTTTTGTTGGATATATAGTCCTGTTTAATCTGCATATGACAAAAAAATATATTAGAGTCTACAAACTTCTAAAACAAGGGTGTATTTATTGAATGTGAAAAAAATTTCTTGAACCACAGAAATATACAAAAGCAATATATATATATAAATATGTTGATGATGATGATATATATATGTATATACCTTTATATATATATATGTATGTAT
>NC_068981.1:43878170-43886697 GCF_001194135.2 Octopus bimaculoides
TTTGGACCTTGTGCCTAGAGCAGAAAAGAATATTGGTACTATTTCATGTGCATACATATGGTTTTCTATACTTACAGTCAGAACTGAATGGCACAACAAAAAATAGTCTTGTTCCATAGAAAAAGGTTGTGGAGCAACCAGGATAATGGCACATACAATGACATGATATTCTGAATTGTGACTAAGCAATTTAGTTGAATAATGTTTGGAAAGCAGCTAAGAAATATTTTGTTATTCTTACAATTTATTTAACTCAATTCTAGCATAGAAACCTAAATGTTTAGATATTGACCTTAGTTTATCAAATGTTGCTTGTGTAAATTGATATTAGTGAACAAACCCTAGAAATTATATTGAAGTTTACCTGGGAAGAATTACAAATAAAGTCATGATTCTATTAGCTTAAGTGAACCATAGCATCTTTCAGTACACAGAAAAATGTAAAAATTTTGATTTGGCCATAACTGTTTTCCAGACTTGTCACCAATCTCTAAACCAATTGTTGTCAAATCAATATGGTTTAGCAAAGATGGTCAAGATTTGATGAAGGGGAAATTTACCATTTACTCTCAAAGGATAGAATTGAATGGTGCATATTCCTATGATTAGCCAAAGTTGTTGTGAGGGATTCTGGAAAGTAAATATTATCCCTTAGATGGTTATTCCATCTAAGGGATGTGTACAGATTACTCATGGAAAACAGAGAATCAATTATTAGGTTGTTCCAAAAATAATGGCCACTCTAAGTGTTGTGTTTTGAAATGCAATTTTATCATAGTATTTTAATTATATTCTAGGTGAATTTCGACATACTTAATAATTGATGTATGCTCTTTAATAATTTTCTACTTATTTTAGACAGAAAACATTTTTGAAGCATAGGTGCCCTTTATTATGAACATGACAAAAAAGGACCTTCACCTACTTTTCTTGCATGAGTTCAAGCTTGGGCACAATGCCTACCAAACTGCTACCAATATCAACAGAGCATGGAGAGAGAGGTCCACAAGTGATCGCACAATATGAAGGTGGTTTCAGAAATTCTGTTGTGGTGATGAGAGCCTTGACAATGTAGATGGTAGAGGATGGTCATGCAGCTTTGACAATGAACAATTGAAAGCAATTGTTGAACAAAACCTGTGTCAAAGTATCAGAGAAATGTCTCAGGCACTTGGTGTTGGTATTGAAATGGTCTCACATAATCTGCAGAAGATTGGTAAGGTGAAAAAGCCCAATAAATGGGTACTGCATGAGCTCAATGAAAATTAAAAGTTCGGCGTTTTGAAGTGTGATCGATGCTCTTTCTGTGAAAGACCAATGATCCTTTTCTTGACTGAATAGTCACCTGTGACGAAAAGTGAATCCTTTATGATAACCGTAAGCGATCAGGTCAATGGAGTTGTAGCATTCAAATGAGCTATGGATAGGAGAATGAAAGAGGAAAAGTTGTACTGTACCTTACCTTATCTTGACAATATAACTGGACACACACAAAGAGAGAATGACCAAAATGTAAAGGAATTTCTGAAATTCCTTGGTTAGAGACACCTATGACTTAACAAATCAAAGAAAAGAAAATGCTGTGGATTTGATTAACGTCCTTGGATACTGTGTGAGGAATGGCATTAATAAGCCAAATCTCAGGATTTGGCTTATTAATGAGATTTTTTCCTCACAGCAAAAAATTCCACATCCAGTAAATTTGCAATCCTTAAGTAGAGCACTAGGGACATTTATAAATTATGCTAAATGGATCCATGGGTCTGCTGATAAAATTTGGCCATTGATAAACACAAGTAAATTTCTATTGTTTAAAATGGCTTTGAGTGCCTTTAATTTATGAAAGAGGTAATTAGTGGAAGTCACTCTGCACTCAGTAGATGAAAACATACCCTTTGCTAGAGAATGTGATGTATCTGATATGGCTATTTCTGCTATTCTTAGCCAAGGTAGATAGTCTGTAGCATTCATGTGAAAGACACTACAAGGAAGTGAATTGCACTGCCATTACTGTTGAGGATGAAATGTCTGCCATTATAGAAATAGAGTGAAAATAGAACCATTATCTGGCAGAGTGCCACTTTAGCCTGGTCATTAATGAGATATCAATGGTCTTTATGATATAGATAAAGAATGATTTCGATAAAGAATGCAAAGATTCAAAATTGAAGACTGGAACTTGCAGCATCAAGCTGCACAATGAAATATCATCCTGGTAGGAAGGATGTGGTCACTAACACATTTGCTTGTGTAAGCACCTGTTCAATTTTTCAATCTCCACACTTGATGACAGCCACAATGGACTATGATATCTAAGAATAACTTGGCCACTAATTTTGTTAGAGCACGGTATCTCCCCTTCTTGACAGAAGATATGAAATTGATTTGTTCTTCTTATAGAGATCTGTGCTGAACTAAAAACCTCTGTTCTACCACTTCCATCTCATCAGAAGGGACTCTTAACAAAGCAAAAGAGGCTGTAGAACAAGTTAGTATGAACTTCAATGGACCGTTTCCTATTGTTTCAGAGTTCATATCTGCTTATGATTGTTGATGAATATTCATGATACCCCTTTGCTTTTACATACCTCTATATCCATATGACAACAGTAGTCAGATATCTGGATTTCTTGTTCAGCTAATGCAGAGATGCCATATTATATATACATATCTGATCAAGACATTTCTTACATGTTTCCTACATATAGAGGGTGGTCCATTTGGCCCTTGGAGAACATAATTTCTTTAAGAAGCATTGGAAATTGGTGCTTGCAGAGGCAATATACTCCCCCCAAAAACAGACACTACATGTCACGAATATGTCTTTACATTTTACATTCCAGAGCCTCTCTTCCCATAAAAATGTGCTGCCCTCCAAGCAATTGACTCCAACACCAGTACTTTTAGTGAAGATCAGGAGAAATAACAAGAAAGAACCATTTGTAGATCAGGATCAACTCAAAAGTAATCCAACTTGAGCAAACATCAGATATCCAAAGGAGCAGGAGTCTACTGTTTCTGTTTCACGACTTGGCACCCTGTCCTGAAACCCAGACAATCCCATCTCTCCTATTGTGGAACAAAACAATGGTATTTTAACAGTAGCGGGACCAAATAAGAAAGATATGATATGCAATTGAGTGGAGAGAGGATGAAAGGCCACAGGGACTATGGAAATCAAGTTGTGAGCCAAAACCTCCCAACTGATATGGGTAGGAGGATTCCCCAAAATTGTTTGACATTAGTAAAGATTTTGCTTTCTTTTCCAAGGGGGAAATTGAAATGTTACTATTGTTTCATGTCCATACTTGTGTTTTTCTATTCTTAAAACCACATCTGAATGATACAAGAGAGTGTTGTTTAGAAAAGCATAGGAATAACACACACAGTGATGTAATAGTAATATTCCGAACAGTAATTAAGCAATTGAGTTGAATAAAATTTCGAAAGTAGCTACCAAAATTTTCATTATCACTACAACGTATTTATGACTAAATTATTTAATGGGTGTTTTGCATGTTAAAGATAGCAATGTGAAAATTAAAGCATGATTTGGCTGCTAGTTTAAGAAAGTTGAGTGATCAGGAAAGCTCGAGAGAGTCAATTGATCAGGAACATTCAGGAAAGCAGAATGATAACTGAGAAACTATCATCCATCCATTCCATCTCATTTCATCTTTAATGTCTACTTCTCCATGCCTAAATGGAGGAGTAGACATGGAATAGACGTGGAATAGATGTGAAATAGACACAAATTGTTGAGGCAACCCTCATTTGTTTCCAAGCAATGTAATTTCCCAACAGTTAATCATGGTTTATTTTTTGCCAGATGATAAGAAATGTGGTTCATTTATAGCTGTCATGTGATGTCAAGACAAAGACTCACACACACACATATTTATCTATCTATCTATCTATCTATCTATCTATCTACACACAAATATATAACAGTCTTCTTTCAGTTTCTATCTTACAAATCCACTCACAATGCATCAGTGCACTGGTCGATATGCATCTATAATACACATTCCCTAGATGCCATGCAGTGGGAGCTGAACTCAAACCCACATGTTTAGGAAACCAGGTAACCACCCCCACCATACTTATATATATATTCTTTTATTCTTTTACTCGTTTCAGTTATTTGACTCCAACCATGCTGGAGCACCACCTCAAAGGGTTTTTTAGTTGAACAAATGAGCCCCAAGACTTTTTTAAAGCCTAGTACTAATTCTATCTGTCTCTTTTGCCAAACTGCTAAGTTATGGAGATATAAACACACCAACACCAGTTGTCAAGCAGCGATAGAGGACAAACACAAACACAAAGACACACATACATACATACATATATATATACATATACGTATATATACAAGGGTGAGTCAAAAGGTAATGCCATTTTGTTTAGGACAGGTATAATTACCAACACAGGAACATGTGTCATACATCAAAATGAAGCTGGTCCTCTGCGGATCACATCCCTACTTCTCAACATAGTCACCGTTTTTCTCAATAGCAATGTTTTACCTTCGAATGAGAACATGTATCCCTACCACGTAAAATTCTGTTGACTGTTCTTTGAACCAATTCTTCACTACAGTTTTCACTTACTCGTCAGTGGACTATCATCATCACTGGACTATTATCTCTCCTGTTCCATGAAAGAGGATTTGAAAGGCAAACATTATTCCAGTGATGAGGAAGTAAAAACTATAGTGGAGAAGTGGCTCAAAGAACAGCCAACAGAATTTTACGGGGCAGGGATACATGCTCTCATTCGAAGGTGGAACATTGCTCCACAGAGGACCAGCTTCATTTTGAGCTTCATTTTGATGTATGATACATGTTCCTGTGTTGGTAATTATACCTGTTCTAAACAAAATGGCATTACTTTTTGACTCACCCTCATATATATATATATATATATAAAATTAGTAGGGTTAAAGGTTGGAATAACCACCTAAGGGATAAAATATCCGTTTTATTACTGGTATAATTACCGATGTTAACCCTGGACATATATATGCAAGCATATTATGCTCATAGGTTACAGGCACTGTTAAAGGTAAACACGAGTTTATCCGGAATCAAATTTAAAGTAAACAGAAAAGAGAGAAATATTGATCAACAACAATTCACTAACATCAATTATTACTTTTGGATACAAATAGATTGTATCCCATCTAACAGCTGTCTTTGCTTCCAATGTTCTCAATGGCAATACCATAGAACATTGGAAGCAGAAACAGCTGTTAGATGAAATAGAGTCTATTTGTATTAAAAAGTAACAATTGATGTTAGTGATAAATATTTCTCCATTTTCTGTTTACTTTATATATATGTATATATATATATATATATATATATATATATATGACGGACTTCTTTCAGTTTATGTCTACCAAATCCACTCACAAGGGTTTGGTCAACTCAAGGCTGTAGTAGAAGACACTTACCAAAGGTGCCATGTAGTGAGACTGAACCCAGAACCATGTGGTTTGGAAGCAAGCTTCTTACCACACAGCCACACTTGAAAATGTGAAAGAGAGAAATGAATAAATCCATTAATAATACTGACAAGTATACTTGACAGTATTTCGTGTTTACAGAACTAGCGATGTGTTAATTTAAAGGAAATCATCACACTCCACAATATCATTTCTTTCTCTCTATCAGTGTTGTTTTATCTTTCCTGCTGTTTTGCATCCATTTTTATATGCCAAGAATGAATGCAACGCTGTTTGATGGAGCTATTGTTTCTTCTTTCTTTACAGTTAGATTAGATATTGTTTCTATCACAAACTACTCAACTCAGCTGTGAAGTAAAAGTGGAAAATGAAAAAAGAATGCCTGTTGATTTGTGTCGCCAGGTGAACTGAAGCAAGTATTGCCATCTGCTCCACTAATGAGGCACAGCACAATGGCTCTATTAAGCTCTGTTTGAAATGTTGACCATGTGGTCAGTCACAGTCAATGACATAGTATCATAACCTTGAAACTATTGAGAAAAAGAAACACCCATAAATATTGATTCTATTTTTACCTGGAGTGCATGATAACATTCTGGTACATTAATTTACTTCAGTTTACTACTTGTATTGATTGGTGCCAACGAATGATTATGTAATATCTCCATTTGCAAGAAAAAGCAACCAAATATCTCTCAAGTCACACCCTTCCATCTTAAATAAAGGAGACAACCTCCACCCTCCTACAAAAAAAAATCCCCAAAAAAACCAGGATTATCTTACAATACATTCACTTGAATAAAAGGTAGCATGATCATGGCTGTAATGCCTCTGATCATGGGTCTGCTCAGTTAGGGTTGACCTGTGGTTAAACAACTAGTATTGATTGTCTTGCTTACATAAAAGCTAAAACAAAGTATGGAGCTGGATAGCATGAACCATCAATTCTCACATACTACTCTTTAAAATTCTCTCTAAAATAAAAAAAAAAAAAATTCGTAAGGTAGTATTTATTTTATTTGGTTAAAAACAAAATTATTTTATTAGCTTTAAAAAAATATTACGTTGAAAGAAAATTATTTTATTACACAAAAAGTAAAGCAAAATTTGGAGTTAAAAGAAAGACAAATAAGTGAATGAACATGACAAAATAGCAATGAAGAGGTCTATAAAATTTTATAACTTAAGAATGTATAACAGAGAAAGTAAACAGCTTATAAATAATTAATAACAATTTAACTTGACTAGTGAGGAGAAACCTCTAATTGAAAAACAGAAACTTGGTTATTATTACTACTATTATTATCATTATCATTATTATTATTATTATTATTATTATTATTATTATTATTATTGCTGTTGTTGTCATCATCATCGTTGTCGTCGTCTTCATCATCACGAGTAATGTTATTGGTTTGTCATGCTCTGAAATGAATGTGTAGTGAGGAAATTTCATTCAGTGGTATATTTTGATGGTGGTGGGCTTTTGCACTTGTACTCTCCCTAGTAAAATTACTAGTTTACTAGCCAAAGGGAAAATTGTTAAAAATCACTTCGCAAGCATCATGGTGTTTATTTGGCACAGATACAGAATTCACTTATCTGCAAATAGATTGATCAGTAGTTTACAATGGGTTTTTTTCTTTTACACTTTGTGGCATGTTAGAAAGCAAACAAAAAATTACTGGCTCACTTTGTATGGAAATTTAAAAATTACTGCAGTATTTCCCATGGGAAGTAAAATAATCCTTTAAAAATACTAAGTATTAGAGCAAAATATTCAGAAAAAAAATTCTAGAAAACTATTGTTTATTTTCTTTTGTTAATCATACTTTTGGATAACAAAATTATGAATAACCATTTTTCTAAGACACTCAAGTATTAATATCAATTTTCTAAAGCCTAAAATTATATTTTTAAAAGTCTATAGTGTACTTGTTGAGAACCAATGAACTGACAGTTAAATATCTATTTATTATATTCAGTTTTCAAACATATTACAATAAAATACTATATAACTTACAAAGAGGGTTCATTATTATCACCATCATTTGATGTCTATCTTCCATGCTGGCATAGGTTGGATAGTTTGACAAAATCCAATGAGCCTGCATCAAGGTCCAGTGTTTGCACCAAGGTCTAGTGTCTGCTTTGGCATGGTTTCTATTGTTGGATGCACTTTTTAACACCAAACACTTTTACAGAGTGTACTGGGTGATTCTTTTCATGTCATACGCACTAGTGAGGTTGCCAAGTAACTTTCAAAGCAAAGTAAAAGAAGAAAGAAGAATGGAGTTGCAGTAGAGGGTGAGGTGGCTTTATGTCAGATGTTAAGAGGCTAATATATAATAGAAGGTTAGGTTCCACCTTACTAATACTCTGAAACACATTATGCATAAACTAAAATCTCAGTGAGAGTTAAGTTCTATATGATTCCTTATAGCTTCTGTAACAGATCTTTAAAAGAAGTGTGTTTGGTGTTTTATGTTATGCTATCAACATTAGAATGTTGTTCTTCTTGGGAATTTAGGGCTTTTTTGTTTTTACATCCTAAAGATTTTATTGATTTGATACCCAACAATCTTGCTCCTCTTCAAAATGTCTGTGCTATCATAATCATTTAGAAATGAAAATATATCACCATCATTTAACGTCCGCCTTCCATGCTAGCATGGGTTGGACAAATTGACTGAGGACTGGCAAATCAGAAGGCTGCACCAGGCTCCAATCTGATCTGGCAGAGTTTCTACAGCTGGATGCCCTTCCTAATGCCAACCACTCCGAGAGTGTAGTGGGTGCTTTTACGTGCCACCGGCATGAAGGCCAGTCAGGTGGTACTGGCAACGGCCACGCTCAAAATGGTGTATTTTATGTGCCACCTGCACAGGAGCCAGTTCATCGGTACTGGCAATGAACTCACTCGAATGTCTTTTCCTGTGCCACTGGTACACAAGTGCCAGGAAGTCGACGTTGGTAACGATCACACTCAAATGGTGCTATTTACGTGCCACCGGCATGGAAGCCAGACAGCTGGTGCTCTGGCAAAGATCACGCTCA
>NC_068981.1:43886715-43889198 GCF_001194135.2 Octopus bimaculoides
GTCCGCCTTCCATGCTAGCATGGGTTGGACAAATTGACTGAGGACTGGCAAATCAGAAGGCTGCACCAGGCTCCAATCTGATCTGGCAGAGTTTCTACAGCTGGATGCCCTTCCTAATGCCAACCACTCCGAGAGTGTAGTGGGTGCTTTTACGTGCCACCGGCATGAAGGCCAGTCAGGTGGTACTGGCAACGGCCACGCTCAAAATGGTGTATTTTATGTGCCACCTGCACAGGAGCCAGTTCATCGGTACTGGCAATGAACTCACTCGAATGTCTTTTCCTGTGCCACTGGTACACAAGTGCCAGGAAGTCGACGTTGGTAACGATCACACTCAAATGGTGCTATTTACGTGCCACCGGCATGGAAGCCAGACAGCTGGTGCTCTGGCAAAGATCACGCTCAGACGGTGCTATCTAGACAAATTCTACATGCTCTAAATATCTTAACATACATATTATGAATAATAAAAACTATTAGCTATGCACCTTAGTTCCTACATGTATGCATAAAAATGCTCCATAGTTGAATCCTGAGTTCAATATTCTATTGTTTTTATTTGTATAATTACACAGTTCTATTCACAATTGGAAAATTTGAATGAAACTTGCTGATTATATAATTATGGTTAGTTTGACAGTAGAAAACTATTAGCCTTTTGTCCCTTTCAAAAAAAATGAACCTTGGCCACTACACTTCTGATGGAATGATTATCTCTTTGAACTAAATGAAGAAAAATTCTAAGGTTATATTTGTTGTCATGAAACAGCAAACAAAACGTAGCTCTATTAGCATCTAGATGAAAGATAGGCCTTGAAAGTAGCTTCAAATTGTCATGTATTTCTCTATTAGATGAGTTTGTTTGTTCAGAAAAGGTTTTTTTACTCATATGCATATACATACATGAATGCACGCGCACACACACACGCATGCACACACAAACACACACACACACACACACACAAAGAAAATTGTACAAAAGAAAATCAAATAGAATATTGTGCTTTCTCTCCATGTTGGGAAAAATTCTATTGAACAGTGATGTGTTGAAGTGATGATGGTGTATATTATCACATGAATTAGACATTCATCACAAACGCAATCCCTGCCTTAGCAATATAACAGCTGAAGAGAAAAAAACTCCTTTGAGAATATTTTGCTCATTGCTGCAAAAATATTTAGCACAGTTCCCGATTTGCTGGCCATTTATTTTTTTCTTTTACTCTACTATACTTCCAAGTTCCATACATCACTAGTCACACAATAGAGTGACATTAGCTGACTGTCATGATATTCAATCCTGTGTGTACAGGATTATGGCTTTGGTTTTTTAAAAACTGAAGAAAAAAAAAAAAAGAAAACAGAAAACAGATCTATCCCAGTCCTGTACATATAACTGAAAACTTAATGGAGATCAATAATGGTACCAAAATGCTATAACTCACTTTTTCCAAATGTTTTGATTTAGTCAGAGTAGTTCACTTCTCAGGGTTTCCGACACAGAAGGAGATGTGAAACAAGTTATTCTCAGACTGATCTGTATGTTGTGAGAGTGCTGAAAACACATGAAAGCCAGGTGATGCTGTTTAGATTAGGCAATAGATTAAGCTTATATCTAAAAAAAAATTTTGTGTGTTTTGTATGATGTGAGCTGAGTCTGTCTCCCTTGTTTAAAACATCTAACGTCTATCACATCTAATTTCTCTACATACACTTCATTTATTTAGATGATGCTGATGAGAATCTTAACCATCAACATCTTAATGTTTCTTTGTCTTAACGGATTTTATCTCAATTGGCCAGAATTCTCTATCTTGCCACTTACCTTGATCTAGCTTGATCTTATCTGTGAAGACGAACATTTCACTAAGTCTTTTCTTCAGTCATTTTCCTTACTAAATCTGTTTTATTTCACACTTTAATATCCTAAAAAGAAAGGAAACATTAGATAAAGTAGTTCAGCACATACTATACTTTGGATTAAGGGATATGAAGTCAAACTAAGCAATAGCAGAAGTCACAACTCTTATAACAAGAATTTTGTGTTGAATTCTGTTTGAGAGTTTTTGAAAAAATTTATTTAATCAGTGTATTCTTAGGGATTAGACAAAGTAAGGATATTTGTAGATGACCATATTAGTATAGAGTGTAAAAAAAATGCAAATTTACCCAATCCTGAAAGCCTGATATGGCTTGAAGCCTTGTTTCAGTTTTGTGACATTTTGCAGATGTGAAGTACCTCTGCTCTTTCAAAAGGGCTATTCTTTCATTGATAATTTTACCCTAATATTAAGTATTTATTCCGTTATTTATATATGCAAAATCATATGGAATTATATCTATAGTCAACTAAAATATTAAAATGAGCAAAGCACACTAAAATTCATCTGTTCCCAATAACTTATTTACTCAATTACCCTGCCATTAATGAAGTCCTCAACATACTTCTTCAAGTGTATGTTTAATCCTTTGACAGTGAAATC
>NC_068981.1:43889436-43914102 GCF_001194135.2 Octopus bimaculoides
GAAGTGAGGGAAATACTTTTGAAGATAAAATTCAATAACTAAAATATCAGTTAAATCATGAATAGTACCTAATTTGTGAAGTTAGATGTAACAAGTAGTCTGGAGTTGAATTAGTTAGGCAGCAACTGGTATATATAGATAGGACTTATGTTACAAGCTGGTACTTTTAATTCAAATATGAGGTTTCAAGTCTATTAATATAGTATAAACATTAAATATGATCTAACATAATGAATTGTTCAGAAATTATGCTGCATAGTACTCCATAACATTTTATTATTTGCTGAAGATGCAGATAGCAGGAAGATAACTACTGTCTAAGGAAGAAATTAAATTACATTCAGTGTTTATAAAGCAGGAAAAATAGATAGGTGAATCTGTGTCTGTGTGAAGTGTGAACAGATTTTATAGTTTGGAGAGGAAGAGAGTACACCATCACAGATTGGTAAACAGAATCTCATTATAAACTTGGTTGCCCCTTCTTAAGAGTTGTACACATGAGGAAAATATTATTGTAACCTTCTGGTCCTCTAATTATGAGCAATATGTAATAACTACCTTTCTGTTTCCTCAACCGATTGGCCTCACCATTGCCTTGGGCCTTTCTTACCATGTATAAAACTGCCTCACCAAGATTGGCCTTGAATTTCAGTGCCACAAAATATTCTAGCCCTCAATAACTGCTATTCCCTACAAAGCTTAAGTGAGAGCTATAATGGTGCTTTGCTCTGACATCTGAGATAGTGCTGTTGCTACACACATAGATATATCTTAGACTACATCCGAAGACAAGCCATTCAGCTTATTGGCATGAAGTCACTCAGCAACATACTCCAATATTTGGCCTAAAAATATGCTGTTTCCTCCTTTTGTCTTTTCTATCACTGCCGCATTAACCTCTGCTCCTCTAGTCTGGTTTGATTCATGCCAGACCTACTCAAGTATTCTTGTCTCTTCTTGTCATCCATATTGCATTCACTACCTACTGTCTATGCACTAACCACTGTGTCCAACTCTTTCTCAGAATGTTACAAGGCACAACCATTCACACAACCAAGCTCTGTTCTCTATTGTTTTAAGTTTGCAGCATATAACATGCATTCTTGCTTGAGGCATTTAGAAGTAAGATATCTAATTTTGTTTCCTATAATTTTTCAATCTGTATACAGATACCACATTTAAGTTATCTCAATATGAGCATCCCTAACTGACTCAGATATCAGTTTGAGGTGAAGTTGTGTTAAACTTAAAATAATCTGGAAATGGATTGATTCAATCAGCTTGGAGAAAACCTAGATCATTTCAATGATTTAGCTAAAAAAAAAAGCGAAGCTGAAAGTAATAATAAAAAAAGATAATAAAAGAAGAGAAAATGAAAAATCACAAGATAAAATAGAAAAGACTGTTTGACTTTGAAATCTTTATTTTTTAAACAATTTCTCTGTTCTCACCATCAGCTTCTCCCAGTTTTCAGCATGTAAAGTGGTTGTAAGAAATCTCTGTTTCTTCCCTCCCCACCTCTTTGTCTCTTTCTTTTTCTCTCTGCTTAAATTGCAAATGTAATGCACGTTTTCCACATAGAAGGATTAAAGTTTAGTATTGAAAGCTAATGAAACACCTGTTATTCATGAATTATCTTCACTACTGACAGCAGAGAATATTATCTACACATTAGATGGAGTGGACAAGTTAAGAGTGCTTACAAAGGATAATGCACAATACCAGCAAGAAGACACAAACTATAAACCATTTTAAATCATGGTGTTGGTACCATAGCAACTTAACCTGCTACTTCTGTTGTTAAAATGCTATAAAGGTTTTAAATCATTATCACAAGAGCATTCCTCAAAAAATAAACAAAATTTTATTATTATTATTATTATTATTATTATTATTATTATAAAACATATTATTAAATAACATTTTAAAATGCATAATCTAAAATGGAAATATTGATTTTTTTCTTCTTTTTTTTTTTTCAAACTTTTACTTTAATCTGCTAGTCTTTCATTCTAGTTTCAATAGAAACTTGAATGCTTCCACCATAGATACAAGCTTGTTTGAAATACTTGATTTTGAATTCGGTTTTAAAATTTCTTATCAAAGAATTCAGTTTATCTCAAAATTTTGATTTATAGTTGAAAAACTAAACACAGTTTATAGTAAGTTGACAGTTCAAGCAGTACCATTCTGCCAGCTGTCAATTAATAGTTTATCTTACAAGAACCAGAAGGAACTCAAGTGCTTGTGGAATGAAGAAGCGAAAATCCTTAATCTGGTAGTTGAACACTTATAAGTATAGCATTCAACCATAAAGAAATGCCCAAATTAGAAAAAAACGAAAAAAAAAAAAAAAAAAGAAAATGTGTGATTGAATTGGTCTACTGATGATAAAACTAGATCTTAATATGAGACAATAATTAATCCTTTCTACTTTTCTGCTATAGGCACAAGGCCTGAAATTTGGGGAAGGGTGATAGTCAATTTCATCGACACCAGTGTTTCACTGGTACTTAATTTATCAACCACGAAAGGATGAAAGGCAAAGTTGACCTCTGCAGAATTTGAACTCAGAACGTTGTGGCAGACAAAGTCCTGCTAAGCATTTTGCCTGGCATGCTAACGACTCTGCCAGCTCACCACCTTCTAGACAATTTGCATTATACCAGGGTGCATTTATATGCCACCAGCATGGGTGCCAATTTGCATGACACCAGTATCTACAATGACTGTGATTTTGTTAAACTTGATAGGTCTTCTTCTCAAACATGACATAATACCAAAGGCCTCAGTTATTGCCTCTGTGAGGCCCAACTCTTGAAAGGTACTCAGCACTTTACCTCTGTGAGGCTCAATGCTTGAAAGGAACTCAGCCACTCTGCTTCTGTGAGGCCCAACGCTTGAAAGGAACTCAGCCACTCTGCCTCTGTGAGGCCCAATGCTTGAAAGGCACTCAGCCACTTTGCTTCTGTGAGGTCCAACATTCAAAAGATGTTCTTTACGTGCCACCAGCACAGGTGCACTTACCTTGATGGGTCCTCTCAAGAACAGCACATCGCCAAAGGTCTTGGTCATCTGTCATTGTCTCTGTGAGGCTCAAAGTTCAAAGATCATGCTTCACCACTTCGTCCTATATCTTCCTGGATCTACCTCTGCCCCTGGTTCCCTCCACAGTTGGAAATCATCACTTCTTTACACAACTGTCCTCATCCATACGCTCTATGTCCTCACCTATACACATATATATACATGCATATATATATATAATAATAATAAAAAGTAGAAACAGAAGAATGGGACCTTGATATTAGATAAATAGAGGACTATTTATATATGTTAAAATTTAGAACAAAAAGTGAAAGTTTGTTATTATAGTACTCGGAGTTTCAAATGTTGGAGCAAAGAGCTATGATGCATTCTCGTTGGCTACTAATGGCAACAAATGCTATGCAAAACCATTGAATAAAAGTGAAGTTACTCTAACAGGTAGAAAAAGAAAAAAGAAAAAAGATAAAAAATACACACAACCATATCCTCACAATACATAAACATAACCCTTTTGTGTTCACAACGTCTACATACATACACAGTCACGCAAACATGTATACATACATACATGCACACACACACAAACTTATATGTGTATGTATGTACTCATACATATACACATATCTACACACACATACACATGTATATATATATATATGTATATATATATATATATATATATATATATATATACACAACCTCATCCTCATATATACATAGGTGTTTACATGCATACACGTAACATAGTAACATAATACATATATATTTAGACATTATGTATATATACAGACATACATTCACATTCCCTCATACATCATACACACATATACATATATATATGTACACACACACACACACATATTTGTGTATGTGAGTGAGTATAAATGAGTGCCTGTACATTAGTTTGTAAATGTGTGTATATGTATATGTATATATGTACATACATCTACATTCTTAACTGGGTATGTCATATCTTGAAAATGACTGTTGCATCTATGAACTTTGTATTTTGATAAATTAGATACTATTTATCATCTAGATAAATGATATCTTTGCATATTTTAATACACTTCAGTGTACATAAATACATCAATATTTGAGCTCCACCACTCAGCTTCTCACTTATCACTGTTTTACTCTGTTTTTCAGTGTCCATTTTCCCCTTTCTCTTCTCTCTCCCTTGATCTCTCTCTCTCTCTCTCCCTCTCTGTCTGTCTATCTGTCTCTCTCTCTCACTCCCTTACTCCCTCCCTCTCACTCTTTCTCTCTCTCTCTCTCTCTCTCTCTCCCTCTCTGTCTGTCTATCTTTCTCTCTCTCTCACTCACTCACTCCCTCTCTCTCCCCCTTTCTCTTTCCGTCATCCTACCTACTCTCATTATGACTCTGATTATGACTCAAATTCCAGTCTCACACTCCAATTTCTTTTTTACACTAAGCCTGCAATGTAAACAAACAGTGTTAAGCTAATATCATTTATATTTTTTCATTTCTGTCTCTTATTTTTGCTTCCTATTGATAATGAATATTCCCTGAAATGTTAGATTTGTGATTCTTTTCATTTTTCATAACTAATATTTTCATTGTACACATCCTTTGATTATTATAATGTTACTTCATATCACTATACTTTTTACACTGTGTTTGATTTGTTTAACATTGTGTCTAATATATTTGTCACCTTCTTATATCATAATTATCTTCATTTCATTTTGGTGCTTTTTATGTAATAAGTGCGTGTGTGTGTGTGTGTGTGTGTGTGTGTGTGAGCATGTGTGTGTTCATGTGCATCCACATGTGTGAGCTTGCGTATGTGTGCATTTGTGTGTGGTTGTGTGTGATAATTAGTGTTGAGGGCTTGAAAAGATCATGGGTAATATGACACCTCTTACTCTGCCCCTGACCAAACTATTTTAAAAAATTAGCTAAAGAAAGGAGTGAAATAAGTTCAGGTTGTTATTACTTTGTCATTAATAAACATGTTTCTTGTATCAGCAAAGGAGCTGGTATATGGTCTCTTTATTTTTTTTTATTTCTTAGAAAGAGACAGAAAAGCAGTGTCTATGTGTCTTTAATTTTTCAGGACCTCAGAGACTGGTTGGAGTTAGTTATCTTTAAATCAGAGACTTAGATTAAATTTGAAATAAAGGTACCAAGGATCAAGTGGGGATGTTCAATCAGGCAATGAATTAAGTCAACTACTAATAGATCAAAATGAAAATGGCTTTGCAATTAGGAAGGGCATCCAGCTGTAGAAACTCTGCCAGACCAGACTGGAGCCTGGTGCAGCTGCTGGCTCTCCAGAACTCAGTCAGACTGTCCAACGCACGCCAGCATGGAAAACGGATGCTAATCGATGATGATGATGATGATGATGATGATGATGATATCTGAGCTGTGAAGTCTGATATTCTATCATTCTTCTCATCCATTATCCTGGACTGATATCTTATTTGATCAATCATGCAAGGATTAAAGGCAAGGTTCACCTAGTTGGGATCTCAACTCAGAATGCAAGGAGTCAAAGGTAAATATCATGAGGCATTTTGTCCTATACTGTAAAGTTTCTGCTAGAAATAATAAACAAATCTTCCTCAAATCACACTTTGGAATAAGTAGTGGAGTTATTATGTTCAATAAATTTCTTGAAGTGGTGCCCTAGCATGGCCACTGTCCATTAACTGAGACTAGTAAAAGAATACAAGAATAGAAGAATAACACCTCTGCATTGTTCCATATACAAAGACTTTCACAAATGGAGCATATAACAGTAAATACAATTCACTTTTCTAATTGTATGAGTAAAATTCTTTTTACTTTGCCAATATATCAGAGTAGCAAAAAAGAGGAAAATTTATTATCCTACTAATGTCTAGTTGTAACTAGCTTTAGAATAAACCAACACCTAGAATAGAAAGTAAGTATTTTGGCATTATATCAAGCTGAACATATTTTATTATATTTCCTTCTATCTCATAATGTGATTATTTTTATTTCTTTCATGCTAGTAAGGGTTATATAGTTCTTGTAAATTGGTTATTTTAGCATGAACATCTAACTATCAATTGTGAAATGTAAGTGGTGCCTATTTTCAATATAGAAGATTGGCATAAATGACTCGTGAGCATTGCATAATACTGCAACACAATGCTAAAGATTATAGTTTTAGTACAGAATTTCACCATTTTTCCTAAGATATACCACAGTGCCAATGATTATCGATGAATTAAGAACACATAATCATGTTTTGGATGAGAGACAAATATCATATCTATTTAATTATTGTCTAGGTAATGGTGAAAGAAAAGACATATTTTATTTTGCTGTTATGAACATGAGGTGTTTACTGGTATAGGGCTTAGAAAAGAATCATAAAGACAAGCTCAGTAATTGCAGATATCTCATCATGGGTTCTATTTCATTGCATGACACTTTGGGGCAAGACTCTTTGACAATGAACTCAGATTGACTGAATACTCTATGAAGGGAATCTGGGAACAAGCCTATCATGTGTGTGTGTGTGTGTGTGTGCATGTGTGTGTGTGTGTGTGTGTGTGTGTGTGAGAGTGTGTATGTGTGCCTCTGTGTGTGTATATCTGTCTGAGTGTGTGTGTGTGTGTTTGCTTATCTTCTTGTATAAGTGGATGTGCGTGTGCCTCTGTGTGTGTGTGTGTGTGTGTGTGTGCCTGTCTGTATGAGTGAATGTGCATGTACTTGTCTGTATGGGTAAGTGACTGTGTTTATATTAGTGTTGGGGAATAAAGCTGGTGCATTGAAATGGAAATGCAGTTATGGTATTTGTGTCCTTCAAGTTATATTGTTATCTCTCATTACACCAATGTCTATCCCTACTTCGTATTTGATTGGTTTTATAGAATAAATACCTAGAAAAGTACCGGGCTCAATATAATTTGGTAAAATCTTTGAAGACCTGTGTAGTCACAGTCCAATAAATGAAATACTGTAAAAGACTAAGATAAGAACAGAATCTATCATTAGTAGATTATAGATGAAACAGTTATTTATGAATTATCAAGTTGTTGGAAAAGGTAATAGCAGAATGGATTTAACATGTGATGCATAAGATAATCTTAGAAGAAAGTACGGAAAGAAGTGAAATCTGCATGCAACAAGTTCTGAAGAAATAGTGTTTCTACATAATCTGTAATTTTACTTTGTATATTCTCAATGATTAAAATTTGCGTTGAATGGGATAAATATAACCACTCTTATGGTATTGTGTTTTCATTATACTTGTGTGGTTTATATGTTTACTTAATAAATCAAAAATAAATCATACTGTGTAATTTATTATTTTAAAACAAAAGGAATGTTGTTTTGATGCAGCAGGAAATAATAATATTTAATTATTCAGACTATTATAGAATTATTACAGACTCAATTGTTCACTTTCAAATTGTATATTTAATTCATCTACAATAATTTTCCTTAACAAGAAATAAATAAATTATTTCATGCATTTTCTGTAGGTAGTATTTTTCTTTCTTTTGTTCAAGTATCTATGTTTTAATCTGTTTCATGTATAAGTGATAAAGATGTAGCTTGCATTTGCATGAAATTTTAAATGTCACTTTAGTATCCAGTTGATAAATTCTTTGATCTTCGACTGTTTATGACTTCTAGCTGCTAGTGATTTGCACAAATCTTCAATAGCATAAAAACTGTCAATATTTTCACAGTTGTTCTCTTTCATGCATCTTCTCACTCATAACAGTGTGAGTCTGTCATTGATGTAGGTTGCATAACATCTTTGCTATTAACCTTATTACAACCTATTGATCTTTCTATTTGTAGATCATTCATCATCAACATTCATGAACAAGATAATGCTGGGCCACATAATCTTGAAATTGTTTTTCCATCGTTATGGCAGAAGGAGATCAACACGTTTTCTTCAGCAAGGGTTGTGTCTACATCTCTAGATGCAGCATTTCTGGACCTTTTCATTTAGTTTTTGTTTTAGCATTAAACTGATTGTTTGTCATAGTTTCTTCTTTTGCAGAAGCCAGTCTGAACTTTTGGGATTGAGAATATCTCAATTTATATTTGGCCAACTTCACCTGGGACATCTCGTTTAGTGGTGTAGCTACTTCATACTGGTCAGTAATTGCAAAGTTGTTTCTTTTGTTTTCCCATCTTCTTGATGCTCTGCATGAATAAATGCAATCCATATATTATATTGGCCAGAGGGTACCACGTAGGTTTATTCCAAATTCAGTAATGTCAAACTCACTACTTCATAAGACAACAGCTAATATATTTATACTCTATAGTCCTCAAGGCAATAACAGAGAATTCAAGACAGGTTGCCCCTGGGAGCTCCTCTATGCTGATAACCTGGCCCTCATAGCAGAACTACTACCAGGACTAGGTTTAGAATCGAAGGGCCTTAGAGTCAATGTTGCAAAGACCAAAGTTGGGCATCACAGAGGAAATGACAAAAGACAGAGACCTCTGGAGGTATGCTGTGACTGAGAAAACCTGGCAAATAAAGTGAGTCCACAGCTGTAACCTACACCAGTGTCGCATAACTAGCCCACTCAAAAGTACCTTGGATTGTAGGGCAACATGCTGTGCTTGAGGAGACCTATTGAGTCAAGTACATCAGCATCAACAGTGCCTCTTTGACTGGCTTCCTTGCCAGTGGCACGTAAAAAGCACCATCCAATCGTGGTCAAGGCCAGCTCCTCTGGCCCCTGTGCTGGTGGCATGTAAAAAGCACCCACTACACTCCCGGAGTGCTTGGCGTTAGGAAGGGCATCCAGCTGTAGAAACACTGCTAGAACAGATTGGAGCCTGGTGCAGCCTCCTGGCTTCCCAGACCCCAGTCAAACAGTCCATCCCATGCCAGCATGGAAAACAGGCGTTAAACGATGATGATGATGATGGTGTTTATTAAACTTCTTTGATGTTTATTAAAACTAAAAAAGATAAAGTTATCTTACTGTGTCATGCAGACTCTTAAGAGCCGGTTTCCTGATTTCCATGATGTATTAATTCCCCTCCTGGATGGGACACCAGTCTGTTGCAGGATTACTCATTTTTTTGCCAGCTGAGTGGACTGGAGCAATGTGAAATGCATCGCATGGTCCAGGAATTGAAACCACAATCTTACGATCATGAGTCCAACACACTAACTGCTAAGCCACGTGAATACACTGGTGTTCATTAGCACAGTAGCTGTTCCAATTATCCCTATGAATCTTTTAAATACTTTGAAAATCTTGCTTCCCAACCATGTGGCTTGAATTCAGGTCCACTGTGCAGCACTATTGGTAAGTATCTTCTACTTTAGCCCTGGGCAAGCTAAAGTCTTGTGAATTGCTTTAGCTGACAAAACCTGGATGAAGCCTATCATATATATATGTGTGTGTGTGTTTGTGTATGTGTGCCTGTGTGTGTGTGTGTGTTTGTGTGTGGATGAATGTTTGTGTGTGTGTGTGTGTGTGTGTGTGTGTGTGTGTGTGTGTGCATGTGTGTGTCTATGCATCTGTTGTCTTGACATCATGTGATAGTTATAGACAGGTTTCACTGTCATATGAATAATGCCATTCATTTTCAGTCTTTCATGAAAGACATGCCTGGTCATAGAGGAATGTTACCTTGCTTGGAAACAGGTGTGGGTTGGTGAGAGGAAGGACGTCCAGTCATAGATAATCTGCCTCAGTGGATTCCAACTGACTTATGCAGGCCTGAAAAAAAGGACATTAGAACAATCATGATGAATATGATGATGTTGACTATGTTGAACATGGTTCTTAAGTTTGGCTAGAATCATACATCTATCAATGAATCACTCAATACTCACAGCAAGTATTGTGAGAGCTAATACTGATTAAATTAGGTCAATCACAGGCTAATGTAACTGATAAATGAAATAACAAAATGGCACTCATTAACCACTTGACTCAAAACTATCTTTTTATAAATTTTATCAACAATAAAGATTTATTTATTAAAGAATATTATTGTACAATTAAAAATAAGAGAAAAATTGACTGGAATCTAAACTTTGATATTCTTGGTAGCTTTCAGAATCATTTTACTCATTTTGAATCAAATAAACATTCAATTTTTTGCTACATTTCACCAATTATTTGTTTATTGAAAATCATAAAAAATTCTTATGCCATTTACTGAAATTGACTATATTTGCACATACAATTAACTGGTAACTTTTTACGTTAATTTGTTGCTAGACAGTCTACTGTTTAGAAAACTGATGCAATTAAGCAGAGGTGTCTGGAGAAGAAAAGTATTGCAAGTGCCTACATTTGTCTTTTAGAGGTATGAAGTAGATGAGAGAAAATTTCTCTCCAGAAAAGGACATTAACCCATTACAAGTAATATTCTCAGATGAGCTGATATTTATTTATCTGCAGTTAGGTGAACGGAGGTAATGTAGTATAAAGTCTGTGTTCTCCAAAAACATTATAATGCCTGCTGCAGATTTTAATGCATAGTCTAGGAATAGATAGTTCTAAAACTAATCCACTCTGACATAACATCCTTAATTTATGTAGGAATGGTAGAAAAGAGAGAGAAATCACCGAACAGAAAAACATCTGCAGGTGAATTTAGTCTTGCCAAAATAGTAGATGGCATTGTCAAAGATATAACTCAGATTGTGTATGTATGCATTTATGTGTTCAAAAATATACTATGTACATGATTGTATGTATGAATGAGTTTCTGTGTATGTATGTGTGTGTTTCTGTATCAGTATGTGTCAGTGAGTATGTTATAGAATTTCAAATATATGTATATATACGTATATTAATATATAAATATATAAGTTTTGGACTTCAGTGGTCAAGGTAAAAATATAACAAGATTACATAATGGGTGATGAATGTTATGTTGATCTTCATTACTTCCTGCAGGTTTTATCAGTAGGTGTATATTTCACTGTAAGTAGTTTGTCAGGTGATTTTTAATTTAATTTTCTTGTTACAATTTGAATGGCTAAGAAATTTATTAATGATTATCAGAAAACACAGCAGGTTTAGATGAAAGAGTGTTACAAAGTAAAATTCCTGTAATGTTTCATTTTTGTATACCAGTAATATGTACAAAACAGTGACTGACCATATCTATCATTGAAAAAAGATAGTGGGTATTCAAAGCATATATTTATGCAATTATATAAATGCATATATAGTTTATGGAATGTAAGGAGTGTCCAATGGAAGAGGTAGAACCTGTAGTAGTGAAGTGGCATGTTTTAATCTTTTAAAAGTGGTTTGGCTATTTTGCTTTTCACCAGTCACTTACCTCTCATTTGTGGCTCCAAAAAGCAGAAGCTGTGAATGTGTGTGTGTGTGTGTGTGTGTGTGTGTGTGTGTGTGATTATTCATGTCTGTTTTATGTACATCTCACAACTTAATGGTTCCACAAATAGAAATCACTGTAATAAGAAATTGGATTAAAAACAAGTACTGAAGACCATCGGATTTGCTAAATTTTAAAGATGATACCCTGGCATGGTTGTAACTCAGTGACTTAGGCAAGAATCTTCTATGAATAATTCTACTAAATTCTACCAAATATTTCTAATGATTCTATTAATATTCTTGTAAAGCTCTGGACTAGCCAAAGTATTGTGAATGCAATTGGGATATGATGTGTATCTGTATATATGTGTGTGTTTGTTTGTATGTAGCTTGGTTTTGACATCACATGATGGCTGTAAAATGGCTTCCTTGTTTGTCTTCTGTCTTTCATGGGAAACATGTCTGCCACAGAAAATATTGTCATGCTAGGAAACAGGTGAGAGCATGTGACAAGGTGGCATACACAGCTGTTGAAAATCTGCCTCAACAAATTCCATCTGACAAATGCAAGTGCAAATGATGATGACGATGATGTGGACATACTTAACGTATGTGTACAATTGAAAAGCCAGATAATGCAGTTTTTATCAGGTTAAAATCCCTTTATAGACATATTGTGTTAAAAAGGGCAATAGGCCTCAGAGCTAGTTGGACCAAAATCGCCCAAAAATGAGTTAAAGAACAGCAGGTGCACATTTCTGTCTCTGTGGCTTGTTAGTGTCATATATGCATGTTACTTCTAAAATGAGGTAGAAATGGACAGGCTAAAGTATATAGAGACAGTGTATAAGAAAACACATGTTTGCAATAGCATCACTAAGGCTGAATATATGCATACTGATAAAGATTTTACTTTAGAGCAGCTTCTATTGCCTATTTCGAATTTTATTCGGCCTTAGTAGTGTCTTGTTTATACACTGTGCCTATATACTTCAAACTCATTTCAGAAGCGATGCACGTATATAACAATGACAAGTTATATATACATCAAAGCACGGACCTGTTGCTCACGTGGTACTTCCAGGGTGAATTCAATTCACCTAGGTTTGAAGTATAACCTTGTTTTTGACACAATTCTTCCATAAAAGGGATTTCCCCAGATGAAACTATGAGCTTTGGCTTTTCAACAAAACACATATGTTGAGTATACCTTATCGATAAAACTTTTATCCAAGAGCTGCTTCTATTGCTTATTTTGATTATATATACCGTAAATCCTCGAGTATAGTCCGCCTTTGAGTATAATACTCAGGGCATTTTTAGGGGGCTGTACCTTTGAAAAACCTAAACCTTGTGTATAATAAGCACCCCTTCTCTAACTTGAGTCAAGGAGGTCTATATAACGTCCTTGGTTTGTAAACGTATATACGGTTACGTCCTTTATTATTATTGTATATATAACATAATGCAAATGTGTAGCTTTTTTGTGCACTTTGTTTGCAGAAAATAAAGAAATAACAATAATAACGTCAGTGAAAAAGAAATACTAAGTAAATTATCTTTACATATTTATCATTTAGAAAATTTTGCTTAGAAAATATTTTTCATTTTTAACTTCGTATATAGTACACACTAGAAATTTTGACCTTTAAATTTTGGGAAAAAAGTGCGGATTATACTCGAGGATTTACGGTATATGCTTGTGAGTGTGTGTGTATGTGTGTGGTCCGTGTGAGTGTGTGTGCGTGTGTGTGTGTGTGTGTGTGTGTGTGTGTGTATTCTGTTTGTGCAATTTTTCACGATGAATTCAAATAACTTTACTTAGTAATTATCCTTTCAGATACTCAACATAGAACAAGATCTTGTGTCCGACTGTAGACTTGAGAACAAATTCTTACCAACTATATTTTCTTCAACAACAAATTAGCTCATGTCAAAAGCAGAAAATAGTAGTAGTAGTAGAATTCGTGGTAGTTTTAGTACTGTTGGTATTGTTGCAAACTGTCCAAGGTCAGAAAATTTTATCTCAAATTTTTCACACATGCAAATTGATTGGATAACGTTAGATGGAATTCATTATGGCTGGAAAAAGATAGATTGGTCACAGTTGGACAGGCTTTAAACATAGAGAGTAGACTTGGGCTAAACAATTGCAACTGATTATTAAAGTGTAATAATTATATTAGTTCAATACTGACTGAGATTGAAAGAGAAAAAACAGTAATAACTTTACCAGATTCTTCCAGGACAATGATCACTTGAGTATCTTGTCCTGTTGGTGTAGTGTGGAATTTATGGGATGGGTGAACCACAGAGGTCAACTACTTTTTATACGTGTGCTTTTTTTATACTATGTCGATAAAAACGAAGACGTAATTGCCTCAGCGAGAACATCTTTAGCAATAAGTAGGATACTAGTTAAACAAAGAGAAACTGCACACACATCCAATTTCCCAACCAATACTTTCTGTAAAAAAAAAAATGATAAAAACATTACAAAAACGAATAAACAACAAATTAGTTTATTTGGCTATGCTGTGGCTGGCAAAAAAGAATTTAATGTTGTACTGAGTTAGTTTATGGAAATTTATTTTGGTGGAAATAAGTTTCAATATCAACTTCTTTACTTTGTATTTTTATGAGATAAAATAATTAAAAAATATTAATGGAATAATTCATACTATATAAAATACGATTTTTCGTTCATTTATTTATTCTTTATTAGGCAAAATAATAGAAATTATTCAATTAAATTTTTATTGAGGTAAAATACAAAAAAATATTTTATTCATTTTATTTTGTGGCAAATTATATAATACTTTTTAACGTGTGAGGGTTATTTAACAGAACATAGAGAACATAAAAGAATTATATAAAATCAAATTACTCCAGGCTAAAACTCACACCAAGTGTGTTTAGCATCGAGTTCACATGATGACCGAAGCTTTCTTTCACAGAATTTCTTCCCTGTCTGTCTCCATCAACATACAACACAGTAGTAGAAGGGCCTTTGAGAAAATCTTAGCGAGATGGAACAAAACTGTTTTTGGGCCCTGGGTTGGGGAGATCCTCTCAAATTTCAAATAGGGAGTCAATGAGGATCTATTTTTTTCTTAGGGGTGTATTCAGAATCTCCCCTTTGGCTCTCTGAGTCAAAATAGTAGTGGAGGAAATACTCAAGTATCGCTTTCATAGTCCTGCTAAGCCGTCGTCGTTGTTGTCAACATCATCATCATCATCGTTGTCGATTTCGTTGTCGTTTTCCATACTGATATGGGTTGGCCAGCTGAAGAGCTGTCCAAACTCCAATTGTCTATTTTGGCATGGTTTCTACAACTGGATGCCCTTCTTAACGCGAAGCACTTTACAGAATATACTGGGTGCTTTTTACGTGCCACAAGCTCGGGTGCATTTACGTAACACCGGCACGAGTGTATTTTATGTTGCACTGGCACCTGCAAAGGATATTCCTGTATGTATGGATGGCCGCAATTTTACTTAGCTTGACGTGTGTTCTGAAGTACAGCAACTCGCCACAAGTCCCAGTCTCTTGTTATCTGCTCAGTGAGGCTTAGCATCTGAAGATCCTTTCTCACCACTCCATCCCATATTTTCCCGGGCTTCCCGCGTCTTCCACGTCTCTCCCAAATTCGCTATATGTTTTGATTAGCTATTGATTTTCTGCGAGCTTTTGATCTGAAAGAAGCCTTTGATCTAAGTGTATTTCCTTTTTCTATATACAAGCACCCCAGCACTATGGAATACACAAAGCAATGCTTTTGAAGAATATTTGAACCTGGAATCATTAGCACAACCAGTTCGCTATATTTACTATGAAAATGGCCACTCTGCGTATATCTCAGGTTGTGTTGTAACTCCAGAAAAGACTAGTCAAGTGTGGCAAAAAAACTGTATCAGTTTATTTCTACTCTTTGAGATGTATATTTTAGCCTGCATTTCGTGATTTTAAGTTCCTTTCTCTGGCTCTAAGTTTTCAATGGCAAAGCGGATTACGGTATCAAAATCCAATATTGTTAATCTTGTCAGAAGATGTTATGAGGTCAGCTCTATAAGAAAATACTAGAGTTCAAAGCAGTTGAAAGTTAAATAATGGAATTTGGATTCTATCATAGTCTTACAATGGTTAAAATATAATACAATATTTTCAAAAGAAAAGGATTGTACTCTCAAAGCTAAAGAATCCGTTCTTCGAATAATGTTCATAATTTTAGCCTTCATACAGAACAGGCGAGAGCGGGAAGTTCTGAACGAACGTGTGATGCAAAACGTTTCCGATAGTAGCTGTTTACTTTGACCACTGAACCGGTACCGCAGTGTATTGTAGCGATCAAACCTCTGAAAACGAGTTCTAACCCGGTCGATTCCAGGACAGCTTCTAAGTAATATTATAGGATGCTTTAGACTGATCTAAATTGATCTGGCCCCCACCAAAACCAGCTTTGGTCCCAGCCCTCTCAATGATGTATCGCATAAAGTGGAGGTTGTGGATAGATGTGATTTGGGATTGCCTTCCCCAAAATGTCGAGTAAAGTGCTGCTAGAAAGCCACACGTATTTGTTCGGAACCGAGCAGCTGGCACTCTTCCCCGTCCGTCAAAACTCTAATTGTAGTTTTGTTACTATGTCATGTCTCCACTGTTCGGGTCCATGTATTCGCTCGTACTTGAATGCATGTGCCTTAGCTCTGATAACGCAGCCTTCGTGTTTCGTCTCAAATGGTCAAGGGCCATTCTCGTGGCTAGTAAGTTGCCAAAAGCTATTGGTTCTATTCTTACTGCACTCTTCAAAGCAATTAGAATAGACTCATCAGTTGCTGTCGATTGCCTCCGTCAACTGCCACTTAACTTGTTCAGTAACCTGGACTCTATAGTCTTTGCATGCCAGTAAGGGCGCATTCCAGATTCCTGTCTATGGGTCCTATCTAAATTGACTAAGCAGGTCGTAAATTTGTGGTCTCTGTAGTCAAACAGTTGTGAACATCTTATGTTATCCCTGCCTACTGGTTTAACAAATACTCTATCTAGATAGGATCTAGATAAACCATAATGGTTGCTCCTTATTCACACTGGCACATCAGGGAAAACCTGCTCACAAGCGTTTCAGCTGTCTGGTAGATACTATAAGACACCTGAAACGTTTCTGTGCAGGTTTTCGAAACTTTTGCACCCACTTCTGCTATTCACCAGCCCCTGTCGTGTCTCATAGCTTACAATTTGGGGTTACTTCTATTTGTTTGTGTCTGATGCTTCCTCTTATACCTGAAAAAGGCCTTTTGGGGCGATTTCATCAGATCTTTATCTCTTGGCGTGGCCTTTGATTACTTGAAGCCCGAGTCTGAGGAAAGAGGCTGGTGTATGCTTGTTTTAATATTTTCACTAATTGTATGAGGAAACGATTCTTTCGGTGGAGTTGGTAGTAACGGTAGAAGGTATCGGGGCTGAAAGCTTTGAGATGGTTTGAATTCCCCTACACAAAATATCTGGATTTTCTGCTCTCTGTCAACACCAACATCTGCTCATTTTCCCCTGAAACAAAAAAATCGGGAGTGCAAATAAATTCCTCCGATGCAGCCAGTATCTGGAATTCCATGACAATTCCAGTCCTGTTTTGTTGGGGGATGGATTTCTCCTCCACACTTTTCTCGTATTCCTCCAAACTGGATAAAACTCTGCATTTCGATTAGCCGGCACGTTCTCAACTCAAATTCGAGTTAACTCTCTTCCTATATAAAGGTAAATCACAATAAAATTGGTGGTGGGTGGGGATGCATGTTATTGTTGCTATTCTTCAAGGTCCTTGTTTGCTGATGAATATGACATCTACTGTTCTATGCTGTTTCCCTCCATATATGTATAGAGCTGAGGGCCACATATCCTAGCGGAATCTTTCAGTTTCTGCTAGAGAAGTAAATTCAATTCTCCCTGCGTTGCGTGAAAGGCGCTTATATACAATGGTTTTTATCCAGAGCTAACTTTTCCCTTCCTCATTAAGAAACTTAACCTCGTTTGCCAACATCATTTTTATGCTGGAGGACTCAGCTACTGCCTTCGAAAAAGATAAGAGTTGTAGCTATTTTTATGTTGTTACTATTGCTTTTGCTATTGCTGTTGTTTTGCACGTAGCTTTTGTTGTTATTATTGGTGTAGTTGAGTTTGCAGTTGATGACTTCATTCTTGGTGCTGTCTTTGTTTCGGTTCTCATTCTTGCTGCTGTTGTTGCTGTTGTTTTCATCCTTGTTGTTATCGTTATTATTATTGATGTGGCTATTGCTACTGAACACATTACAGCTACTGTAATTGTTGTTGTCACTGTTGTTTTTGTTGGCGTTGCCGCTGCCTTAGCGTCAAGACAAATTCTGTTACTAGCCTGCCTTTGAGGACGTTGTTATGGCTACGTTGGCGCTTGAATTTTGGTTGACAGAATGCTCTCCGGCGTCGGTTGGTATTATTCTATCTTGTTTCAACATTTTTTAACATTTCAGAAAATTCCGAAATATTTGTTTTTACAAGGAATTCAAAAATTTTGATTAATCACGACTGTTGCGGGTGCATTTAAACAGAAATTTTCTTTATGAACCAAGAGAGTTGTCAAAAAGGTCGAGAACGATACAGGATAACACATTATGGAGTTAAATAAAAATTTATAAAAAAGAGAAATAACAAAAGTAAAAAAAAACCCCACAAAAACATAAAAAAACAAATAGAAATGAATGTGCGCCATCGCTTGTAACAATAGAGAATCCTCTTTCGACTCTCAAATCCTCTTTTAAAACATTTAAATAGGCATTGTTTGTCCACTCTTTGACAGACAATTTTATCTTGTATATGTCAGCTAATCGTTGTCCCCGAAAGTTGATTCATTGGACTAAAAATATGGAAACCAGAACTGGGGGTAGATTCAAGATGTACGGTAGATGGGGAATCATTGACCTGCTCAAACTAAAAGTCGAATTTAATCATTTGTTTCTGACCCTCACACACACACACATATATATATATGTTTAAATAGTCTTGACTATTAATCCTGCCATGAAGGGAAATGATTTGGCTGGTGGATTTTCAAGATATAGCCCCCCACCCCAGATCATCACAGTTCCTACTCCATGTTTAACAGCTGGAAGAAGGCAGTCTGGGTCAAGTGCTTATTTTAGTTGTCTCCACGGGTATACTTGGCCGGTGGTCAGAAATAAGTTAAAGGATGACTCGTCCGAGAAAATAACATTCTTCCACTGCTCTAGGGACCAATTCTGTAGGATTTTACTCCACTTTAAACACTTTACAACGTTTGTTTTTGAAAGTAGCGGTTTTATGATTGCAGCCCTCCCATGAAATCTGGCTTTGTGCAGCTCCCGCCGAACTGCTTCTGTGGAAAATGGGTTCTCGAGGTGGTCATTAAACGCTACAATAATTTTGGGAGCCGTACTTTTGTGATCCTTTCTGACAATTCCTGTAAGAGTCCGACAAACCCTATCTGAAAGCATTGGTTTTCTTCTGAAGTTTTGTTTCGTCGAGGAAGTTTTTCCCTCTTTTTCAAAGTCTGTCATTACTTTCAAGACAGTACTTCTTTATACACCAAACATTCCCGCTGCTTTCATTACGCTAGCGCCTGTTATCCGAGCACCAACAATTTGACCTCTTTGAAAGTCCATTAGATATGTCATTGTAGTTAATTTTAATTAACTTTTTCTGATGATATCTGAAAAGAAACAGCAATTTTAGCAAAGCATATGAAGCAACACTAATAATAAATCAGAAAACATAAAAATAAACAAGCTTTTGACGGTTTTATTGATATTTCAAAATTATGATGTTTTGATGCGAGTTGTTTCTATTATTTTGTCCAACCCCTAAATATATATATATTACAGTTTACATTATCAGATCCCCAGACTTTTGATTACATGTATCCTTATGCATAATTAATAATCGTTGGAAGCGTTATCGCAATTAAAACTTTTCAGATTGGATGATAGTGCTACTGATACTGATGTGCGGAAGCGTGCCCTCACCCAATATAGAAACCCCAGATGTTTTTAAAGAATCCAATTGCTTGGTAAACGGTGGAACCCTACTCATTGAATTGTAGTGTAATTGTTTATGTAATAATCACAAGCATTTGTACCTTTAAACCATGATCAGCATGACACAGAATTTGACTTCTTGAACATTCCTAACAAATTCTATCAATAGCTCTTTTGGTATTTTTTAAATTGCCATATTGAATTGTCTAAAAGTTTTTTCAGTGTTTTGTTAATTTGCTAAATTGGCACATCAAAGAAATTGCCAATTTTAATTTATACTTTGCTTTGGTATAATAAATAAATTTTGTTGAAATTTGTTTGCTATAATAAATAAGTTTTAGTCGTTAAAATTCAGCAGTAAATAAAAATCTCCAGACATCTTCGACAATGATAATTTTTAATCTCTCTACACACGAAAGCAATAGAGATGTGAGAAGTCAGATACAAGCAACTGTTAATTTTTAAAATATTTTTACGGCTGTAACTAATAAAATTCAGATGCCATGTGTTAATGTATTAAACTGTCACATTTTTTAATGTTTATTATTGAAGTCTCTTTGGTTGCAGGTGAAAACAATATATTATACAACGAAAAGTATGTTAACGTATGACTTGTGGGCAGCGAATTTGTAAAAGTATGAACACCCGAAATTCATCTTAGTTGAGTGTAATTCATGAACGGTTTCAGCAAAAGGTTACAAATAATTATAAATATTTTAGTGCAACGATATATAAAAGTCTAGTAGAGAAAAATACTGGAAAATATATATGCCATATCTGATAAAATATGAGTATACTACCTTCTCAAATACTCCAGCAACAATATATTATTTCGATGCAAACATATCTTTATGTGGGCCAAGCAGGTGAAAAAAAAAAATCAATATCATGACAGATTTTATATCAAAGAGGCTAAACCGGGGGAAAACCATTTAGTTCGGTACTTTCGTCATCTTGTTTTGTTTCTTTATCCTCATCCCAATTATCGTTTTTCTTCCAAATAATTCTTTCTCCTACATCCGTTTCCTGTAAATGTTATCACTATTAATACTATTATAGTATCTCACAGCATGTGGTTTAGTTTTCCCTCACAAGTTTCACTTACCCTCTCACAAAATTTCAATTCATAACAGGTAAAATTATTAAAATCTTTATCGTAAATAATCTTTATAGGGTTGCACTAGTAATAATACTAATACTAATAATAATAATAATAATAATAATAATAATGATGATGATGATGATGATGGCTTCAAATTTAGGCACAAGGCCAACATTTTCATGGGGTGGGGCAAGCCGATTAACATTGACTCCTGTACTCAAATGGTAATTATTCCATCGAACCCGAAACGATGAAAGGCAAAGTCGATATCGGTGGAATTTGAACTCAGAACGTAAAGACATGCGAAATGCCGCCCAGCATTTTGCCTGATTCTGCCAGCTCACCGCCTTAAGTAATAATAAAACTAATAATCCTTTCTACTCCCGGCACAAGACCTGAAATTTGAGGTGAAGCGGTAAGTCGATTATATCGACTCCAATGCATAATTGGTACTTATTTAATTGGCCCCGATAAGATGAAAGCAAAGTTGACCTCGGCGGAATTTGAATTTAGGACGTGAAGACGGACAAAAAAAAAACCGTTATGCATTTTCTCGGTGTGCTAACGATTCTCGAATAATAATAATGATGATGATGATGATAATGACGATGATGATGATGATGGTAATAATAATAATAATAATAATAATGATAGTAATAATAATATATATATATTCACAGACACGACAGAGCTGAAACCTATATACAGTGGAAGCTATGCCAACACTATGGAATAACAACAGAAAGAAGATGGTATAAACACACGCCAGAAAAGGTCACAGAAAACGAGAAAGCACCCATACTCTGGGATATGCCAATACACACAGATAGAGAAATTAAGGCAAATAGACCAGATAGAGTTGTCAAAGATCATGAAGAAAAAAAATGCTTTCTAATTGATGTATCAATACCAGCAGATGACAACGTTTCCCTAAATGAAATGGAAAAACTTTCAAAATACAAAGACCTGGAAATAGAGGTAACTCGAATGTGGAATCTAAAAACAGAAACAATTCCTATCATAGTAGGTGCCTTAGGTATAATAAAAAAATACTCAGACAAATACATAACAAAAACACCAGGACTTACTAATATATATAGCATACAGAAACTTGCACTACTGGGCACTGCACACATCCTACGCAAAACACTTTCAATACAGTAACCATAAGAGCATCACAGCAAACCACAGCACATACCCAAGGCACACAGAGCTGCGCTCGGTAGTGAAGTGAAAGCACGTTATAAAAATAAAACTACTGAACAATAATAATAATAATAATAATGATGATGATGATAATTCAAATTACAAAACAACATAAACAATGTCAAGAGAAAATATTCTCCCCCAAAAATATTCTCGTATTTTGAAATGCACAGTTTCATATATACGTGTAATTATATCAAATTATTGTGTTTTATATGTTTCTCTAATATCTTTTTATTGCAAATGTATGTTTGTGTGTAAATACAGTGCTATGCGTTGGATATCATCATAGTTTTTGTTTATTGTAATTATTGGTTTTCCTTTAATTTACCGGTGATGAAACACCGTTGGATTTCAGAGAAATTAATTGGATGCACAAGTCAGAAGAAAGAAATCTCATAAGGGTTTTAATGTTCTTTTGGTTTAAAGAAAATAATAATGATAACAAAGTGGAGAAGGAGGATAATGATGGCAGTTAGGATGATAAAAAAATAATTTTATATCATAAGCAGAAATTTACGCAATTTGGATCCCTGACAGAAATTTTGTAAGGTGAAATAAGACTGCATTCTGGTCCGTGAAGGAAACTCTCACACAAGGAGGTGGTGAGATTATATTTCTAAAGAAAGGGCGGCAGGTGGTCTCTGACTTTCCTTGGCTCATCAGGCTTCATGACCAATCTAACTTGAGTTACAGGCTCTGAGTGAAGGTAAAATGGATTATATTGTCATTAAAGATGTGTCAGTAATATGAAGAACCACAAGTAATTGACAGGAATTTGTTTGGCTACAATGAGGAAAAGCAAAACAACTCTTAGCAAGATTTGAACACAGAATGTTGACAGACGTCACAATAAATGCAAAGCCTTTTTTATTTGTTTTACTAAAGCGCTCTACTGATTCTCCCCACCCCACTCCCCAGTAATACTAATGATGTTAATTATTTCTGAGATGCGGAACAACCTGTTTGGAGAGAAAAGTATATTTGATGAAATTAATATCAGTATTTTATCGGAAAGATTAAAGTCAACTTTGGCTTGAATGAAAATTATATACAATTTTTTTTGTTTTTTTTTTTGTTTTTAAATGTCATAAAGAATGGGAAGACGAAAAAAAGAAAAGCAAAGAAAGCTAAAATTATGCGGATGGTTATCATGAATTGGACAGATTTAAAATAAGGTGAATGAGTTAAGGACAACCAAGGCAGATAAAGATAGAAATCCATGTCACTCAACTTGCCGGGATGATGATGATGTTGATGATGATGATGATGATGTTGAAGGACGACGAAGAGGATGGTAACGAACAAGCGGAAAAAGATACAAAAAAAAAAATGATCATGCTGATTATTTTTTAAACAATTTATTTTGGAATGAAGATGTAGTCTTGACATTTGAAAACTCCTCTTAGCAGTTAGACTGGTGCAACTGATGTCCAGCGTGAACGACTAAAAGTATGAAAAGTAGGAAAAATATGAACGGAGAGGCTGCTGCTGCTGCTGCTGCTACTACTACTACTACTACTACTACTACTAGTTTCATAGGACCCATGCAACTTAAAAGTTTTGTGTCTTCAGCGACAAATCTGCTGTACATACTATGGTACATATTATGTACATAGATAACAATCATCAAAAAATGTATTACTTGCATGACAAGAGCATCGACGAATATTTATCTGTTTTCAATACCATCTATTTTACTTTTAATGACCGAACATGGGATTCTTTGGTCATCAATTAGCGAGTGGATACGCTCATTGTAAAATATGTCAGCAGAAAAACGAATATTCATAATTTCATTCCATTTTTCCTTCCAACTCCTTTTAAAAGATTAAATTAAAGTTTTTCGAAAGTGGTAGCTTGTCTGAATGTTTTTTTTTAACGATCGTCGTACACAATCTGTGTACACATATATACATGTGTCTGTCCATCCATCCATCCATCCATCCATACACACGTACTCACATACATACATAATGCTGAGAAATAAAGATGTGTTTCTGTGTATATACCTCATGCAGAGTGGATGCGCAATGGCCCAGTGGTTAGGGCAGCGGACTCGCGGTCGTAGGATCGCGGTTTCGATTCCCAGACCGGGCATTGTGTGTGTTTATTGAGCGAAAACACCTAAAGTTCCACGAGGCTCCGGCAGGGGGTGGTGGCGAACCCTGCTGTACTCTTTCACCACAACTTTCTCTCACTCTTTCTTCCTATTTCTGTTGTACCTGCATTTCAAAAGGGCCAGCCTTGTCACACTCTGTGTCACGCTGAATCTCCCCAAGAACTACGTTAAGAGTACACGTGTCTGTGGAGTGCCCAGGCACTTGCACGTTTATTTCACGAGCAGACTGTTCCGTTGATCGGATCAACTAGAACCCACGTCGTCGTAACCGACGGAGTGCCAACCACCACCTCATGCAGAGGAAAAGGGAAAAAGAGAGGGAAAAGTATAGGGTGACAGATTTCAGCAAAAACAGTGATGAAGAGATATACAGATAGATAAGCAAAGAGATAGATACATAACTTGATAAATGACGTTTCATATTGTAAAAAAAAAAAAGAAAAAGAAACATACTGAAATCTTTCTATTTATTCTTGATATGTTAATATTTATTCGGAAGTTTTCTTAAGAGACATATGAAGAACGATGATTTACAATTTTTTTTTGTATTTTCGGTGAGATACAGGGAGAGAGATAGAGAGAGAGAGAAGGGGGGGGAGTGAATTGGGAAAAAAGCGAGTTAAGTGATAGAACACTGCCGCTGCGTCACTATTTGTCTTCGTGAAATACACTTGTTAAATATCTTTAACGATCCTGTTGAGAAATGAGTGTTTGCTTACATACTTCACCCACACACATACACACACACATGCACACACACACACACACACACACACACACACACACGGACGAAACTATGCACACACACACAACAAGCAAAAACTCACATAAGCATTAATACATACTTCAAACATAG
>NC_068981.1:43914112-43916259 GCF_001194135.2 Octopus bimaculoides
ACGGACGAAACTATGCACACACACACAACAAGCAAAAACTCACATAAGCATTAATACATACTTCAAACATAGACATATATACATAAATATATATATATATATATATGTATATATATATATATATATACATAATTATACACATGTATACATACGTACATACATACTTGCATACATACATACAGGTGAATAGACAGGTAATATTGTCATATTTGTATATATGTACCTGTGTGTACATGTATGTATACGTTTTGTACATATATATATATATATATAGAAAGTGAGAGAACGAGAGAGAGAGAGAGAGAGAGAGGGAGAACGGAGAAAGAGAGATGAGGACAGAATCTATAGAGTAATACACTAAGGCTGAATATGTTATACTGTCACGTGATTAGCTGAAGGGAAAGGTGAAGAACGAGAGAAAAAGAGGAAGATAGAGAAATTGGGAAAGAGAAAGAGGGGAAGAAGAAAAAGAATGAAATGTTTCAGACAAATATACAATTTCATCATTAACTTTTCAGATTTACCGTGAAATAGAAATTAATATTTTTTGTTTCAAAATCTTTAACGACAGTGTCGAGAAAAAGGTGTGTGTCTGTGCACATACACACCTATATATATGCATAAAGAGGAGGGGAAATGCAGACCAAATTGAAAGTTAAGTTACAGATAGGTTTCACCAAAATTATGATTATTTATTTATCTAAAGACAATTCTAAATGGGTCTGTATTCAATCAACTGCGTAGCACCTTGAGGAAGAATCTTTACCATTACCTCATACCCACCCAAGGTAAAATGAGTAAACATGGTAAATGGAAACTGTGTAGAAGCCCGTACATCAAATTTTAGACTGTACATCAAATTTTAATGGTCGAGCCTTGTAACACAGTTACACCGATTTCGCTTGAGAATTACTCTTAAGGATACACTTTGTACGCTAATACATTGGCCAGGTCGTTCAGCTGACCAAGGAATTTGATGGTAGTAACGCTAACACTGACAGAAAAGTCACACACACACATGTATGTCTTATATATACACACATATATCACTAGAGAGAGAGAGAGTGGGAGAGAGAAGGAAGTTTGTGTGTGTGTGTGTGTGTGTGTGTGTGTGTGTGTGTGTGGGCGCACGCACGCTTGACTATGATCTGTTACATATTGAAATCTCCCGTAGGATTACATTCCCCTTTCATTTTTCTGAGGCCGATAAAAGAAGTACAAATGAAGCACTGAGATTGATATTATTGATTAGATCTTTAAAGAAACTGTCGCAGTGGTAACGACTGAAACCAGGAAACGAATATGTGTATATATCTATTCATAAACAGGAAAAGAATATATATATGTGTGTGTGTGTCTTTGTGTGAGTGTGTGTATGTTTGCGCGTCACATACACATATTTATACATATATACGTATAACGCAAACACACATATATACACATGTCTGCATACATATATGCATATATGTATGCATACATCCGCATCTATCAACGCATTCTCACTGTCATTCTTCCTTACTATATATATTTATATATATATATGTGTGGGTGTATTCTCTGCTTGTATGTTTACATACATACATTTATAAATAAATACATACATGCATTTATACATTAGTACATATTTGGCTCTTAGACATATTTACAAACTCAGGCATTCTCATTCTCTTACGTTACATGTTCGTATATGCCTAAATGCATTTATACACACGCTCTGCTCATGCCAAAACCTGTCACACTACAGATCGTTATATGAACTTGTTTTCACTAGCAAAATGAAATACTTGATGCTGTTCATTCATGAGCTAATCATCAGATCATTTTTATGTGGAGTTTGAACTATCAAAATGTTAAATACTGAAGATCTAAGTGAAAATAAACGGTCTATAGAAATTATGTCTTTGATAATTATATATAAATTCAGCCAGAATGTCACAACACTGATTATTCCTACTTTCAAAGTCAATACAGCGGAACATCCATTGATGTAAACGTGTGATCCTTGGAAACTGATGCAATTATATCTATTGCAAAAGGGCATGAAACATATACGTACATACATACATATATATATATACATAAAAATCATATACATATGTATATATACAGATGCATACACACACACACAAATCTATTCATGTATATAT
>NC_068981.1:43917692-43920110 GCF_001194135.2 Octopus bimaculoides
TATATATATATATATCAGAGAGAAGGTGAGAGACGTCTGTTTATCATAATCACTGAAATTTATTACGCAAAAGCAAATTTATTATGGTTTTCATCCCGAGGTAATATCTATTATGGTCGTGCTGTGTTTAAAATCATAAGTTATATCGTTAACAGATGAAAAAATCATCCAATATTGGCTGGTGAGAATGCTAGATGCACATTTCTTCCTAATTGGGCTTTGTTAGTAGCATGCTTTTCCTGCTATGGGAGTTGAAACAGGAACCAGTTGGAATATCAAGCAAATTCTGATGGGCAGCCTGTGTGATGTGTATCAAGGGAGGGTGAATCTTCTCTTCTCAGAGTGTCTGGAGATTATTTTACTTCAAACACATTAACATAACTGCATGCGTTTTCTAGTATGGAGGTGCTTCCTAGCGTGTGCTGAAGTGATACATGTAAGCTGTTAAGATGCATGATTTGTTTTATCACTTCCGAAGCTGAAAGTCTGGCTGAGAGACAGAAGCAGATGTACAAGGTAACTGCTCTTTACTTGACAGCACATGCTTGGAAAATATTGCTTGTAAAACAGTAGCGTTTAAAAATAAATTAAAATAAACATGTTATTAATGTCAAGTAATATTTTATTCACACTGCAGCAGCACTCAAAATTTTCACTTGAAACTTCTTATCTGAGACATTTATTGTCATTTTAAAATGTGTCTAAAAATTCTGAGCAGTTAAATAGTATGTTTATTTTAGTCATCAAACGACTGTAGCTTTTGCCATATTGTCCCTCTCATCTGATTACACATTATTTATTACACACACTACTCACTCAACTGCTGTACAAATACCCAGTAAACAAAAATATATTCTATTAGAGCAAAATTGTATGCCTTAGAAGCCCTAACACTCTTTACAATAACTTTATTAAATAATTAATCAATGTTTATTAATTGTTTTCCATTTCTTTGGTTGGTTTTAGCTGCAGACTGCTCCACTCTAGTCTAAGATATCTCTCCAGAATTTAACCATGCAAAGTCTTTTACCTCTTCAATTTCTCTTTCCATAGAGTGAACTCTTTCATATTTTTTTTCTTATTTTTCTTCACTTTTGCAATGCTTTCACCGTTTTCTTCAAGTTTTTTTCAGCAAGACCATTACAGTTTGTGGCAAAAATTCATTTTTATTTCTTCTATATTTATAATCAGATTTTGCATTTCTGGTTTGATATTTACTGCTTTGGATACGTCCTTGCCTGTAACCAGAATCGGTTTGTTGAAAATACTAATCTGCCCATGTACAAACCATAAATACATTTCTCCAGAATCATTTTCATAGAACTGTTTTGTCAGTCCCAGACTGTGTTCCTGGGAACAAAAGAAAAATTTCAAGCTAACAAAAAGTGTTAGCAATTCTTTCAGTTGCTGATAGCATTGACAAAAATCTGGCATTACCTTCTTGTAATAACTTCTTTTTTTTTTTTTTTGCATACCACTGCGGCAATGTCACAAAATTCTATTAGCTGTTACACGAACTATGTATGTGTGAAAATATTTGAAAATTTTCACCATACGTGCTTCGATATCGATTTGTAATATATCAACAGCCGTTTGGAAATAACTGTACACAATGAGTGCAACATAGCCAATACCAACACGTTCCCTTTCAAGTGTGGTTCTTAATCGGTTAAATATGTCGTTCTTGCCTTTTCATTGTACACCACAAAAAATAAGAAATAATCGAATTGGAGCTTCTCCTTACAGCAAAGGAAGCCACATTTACTTTTCATAACGTTTCTCATAAAGTGAATTGCAAGACATCCAACTGTTCGTCAAAGTTGGTCTCAGAACATTTTGACCCAAAGTTTCATCAAGCGATGACAAAATAAAAAGCCAAATCTGAGCTTGCAGTTGACTCCACAAAATCCGAGACTTCACCGTGATTATTAATAACTGAGACTAACGTATCAGTCAAGATACCAACTGTCTCAGCTGGAACAATGTACATTTCTCAAAATTTGACTCGTACCCCATGACCAGGAATGTAATATAAATTATCACTTTAACATTCTTTACGTTCAAAAGCACCCGTAGAAACTGTCAAAAATTTGACCTCCCTTGGTGTTTTATGAAAAGTGGTTTCCTTAACTGTGAGAAGCTTCAATTCGATTATTTCTGACTCTCCAAAACAAGAGTCTGTGTATGTGTATGTGTGTGTGTGTGTGTGCGTGCGTGCGTATGTGTGTGTGTGTTTATGTGTATGCATGAATATATATCTACGAGGGTGAGTCAAAAATTATACGCATTCTTGTTTTTCAGTGTATTTACACAAAAGCAAGGTAAAAACAAGTACGTCATTTTTCTATATAGTCTTCCACCGTTTTGATGCACTTGGTCCAGAGGTTCACAAGTTTGCATATTCCCCCTCCCCCCCCC